>NW_025534922.1:0-136783 GCF_020615455.1 Coregonus clupeaformis
TGTTGTGACATATATATTGTGTTATTTTATGGCTAGTTATGACACCTACATAAGTGTCAAAACCCACATTTATTCAAATGTATTTTTTCCCTGCCAAGAAGTTTCCTTTCGTTTAAAGTTTGTTTCATAAGTCCTTCGTTGTTGTAATGAATTAGTTAGTCATGTTTTTTTCCCCATCATATTTTAAATAACTTGCAGAAAATACACATTATGACATTGTTATGAAGCATTATGACCATCCTGTGTCACATTACTTGGACTAAGAAAATACTTTATGACACTGTACTGTACATGCACTTATGTGAGTCATCAGTCAAAAAGAGTGCATCTTGTCCTGCTCCTGAAATCTGCTCCTGCATTCACCCCAGTCAGCAGCAACAGAGCATTGGCGTAGGTGCATGTCTGACATCAATGTGTGTATAATTACATTAATAATTTAATATGGTCAATTTCATACTGTTGACAATAGGCTATGGTGTATAGGAATGTTCGCCTTGTGTGGTAGGTTTTATAACCATCCATAAAATAACCAGTGGTGTAAAAATACTTTAAAGTACTACTTAAGTAGTTTTGTGGGGTATCTGTGCTTTACTATTTATATTTGACAACTTTTCATTTTACTTCACTACATTCCTAAAGAAAATAATGTACTTTTTACTCCATACATTTTCCCTGACACCCAAAAGTACTCGTTACATTTTGAATGCTTACCAGGACAGGAAATTGGTCCAATTCACACTTATCAAGAGAACATCCCTGGTCATCCCTACTGCCTCTGATCTAGCAGACTCACTAAACACACATGCTTCATTTGTAAATGAGTGTTGGAGTATGCCACTGGCTCCAAAAAACAAGAAAATGTTGCAGTCTGGTTTGCTTTATGTAAGGAATATGAAATGATTTATACTTTTACTTTTCATACTTAAGTATATTTAAAACCAAATACTTGTAGACTTTTACTCTAGTAGTTTTTTACTGGGTGACTTTCACTTTAGCAATTTTCTATTAAGGTATCTTTACTTTTACTTAAGTATGACAATTGGGTAATTTTTCCACCACTAAAAATAACGCAATATGTCACAGGTCTAAATGTGTCATGACAGTGTTATGACCATATTATGACATGGTTATGACGCTTGGTGTCAAGTAAAGTGTTACCAATATATATGTTGCATCATTCAGGCAGTGATAACATTCCAGTTAGTCAATGGGTCTCTTTTGGTATGCAAGCTGCATCTGCTGACTACATATAGCGAACTGTAGAAATGGAAACTGATCACCCCACAGCCCCAATCCCCTCCAGTCATACAGGAAGGACACTACCCTTGTCACTGCAGCTTGCCCAGAATGACCAGTAAGCTGTGCAAGAAATACAACCACCACTGGCTACTTTGTCTCCTCACCCTTTAAGGACATACTCATGTCCTGGTCACCTCAAAGACTTTGAATCAACATTGCACACTTAGTTTTAGTGGGGGGAAGAGGGATGTAAATATACACTACTAAAGTATCTGCCTGTTGTATTAGTTGCTTTCCTGTAACTTGGTTATGCTACTGTGTGCTTGTGTTGTGAAAGGCTTGTTATTATTATATTTTGTGGAATTGCCCATTGTTGATATGCTGTAAGTGTGTGAATGAGATTAAAACATGAACACATAAGTCCCGTGTAGCTCAGTTAGTAGAGCATGGCGCTTGCAACGGCAGGGTTGTGGGTCCCACGGGGTGTCACGATCGTCTGAAGGAGCGGACCAATACGCAGCGCGTGGAGTGAACATGATGACTTTATTAAATAAAGCAACCACGAAAAAACAACAAATGACGATAATGAAGTCCTCAGTGACACGACTGAACACGGAACAATAACCCACCAAACACAGGAGAAAACACACAGAATATATGGCTCCCAATCAGAGATAACGAGCCGACAGCTGACACTCGTTACCTCCGATTGGGAGTCATTAACCAATCACCAAAACACAAACAAATGAAACTCACCCAACCCAACACCACCAAATGAAATACACCCTGGCTCTAACACACAGTCCTTGGAGCCAGAGTGTGACAGTACCCCCCTAAAGGTGCGCACTCCGGGCGCACCAGCATACCGTCTAGGGGAGGGTCTGGGTGGGCGTCTGTCCCGGTGGCGGCTCTGGCCCCGGTCGTGATCCCCACCCCACCGCAGTCACAACCTGCTTCGGTAGCCTCCTCCCAATGACCACCCTCCAACTAACCCCACCTGGACTAAGGGGCAACACCGACTAAGGGGCAGCATCGGACTAAGGGGCAGTACGGACTACGGGCAGTACCGGACTAAGGGGCAGTACCGGACTAAGGGGCAGTACCAGGCTAAGGGACAGCACCAGGATAAGGGACAGCACCAGGATAAGGAGCAACACCGAGCTAAGGGGCAGCACCTGACCTAAATGGCGGATCCTGGCTGGCTGGCTCATGGCTGGCTGGACGGATCTCTGGCTGCTCATGGCTGGCTGACGGATCTGGCTGCTCATGGCTGGCTGACGGATCTGGCTGCTCATGGCCGACTGACGGATCTGGCTGATCCTGTCTGGCAGAAGGCTCTGGCTGATCCTGTCTGGCAGAAGGCTCTGGCTGATCCTGTCTGGCAGAAGGCTCTGGCTGATCCTGTCTGGCGGAAGGCTCTGGCTGATCCTGTCTGGCGGAAGGCTCTGGCTGATCCTGTCTGGCAGACGGCTCTGGCTGATCCTGTCTGGCGGAAGGCTCTGACGGGCGTTGGGCAGACGGGCAGTTCAGACGGCGGTGGGCAGACGGACAGTTCAGGCCCCGTTGGGCAGACGGCAGACTCTGGCCGTCTGAGGCGCATCGAGGCCTGGTGCGTGGTGCCGGAACAGGAGGTACCGGGCTGAGGACACGCATCTCAGGGCTAGTGCGGGAGAAGCAACAGGGCATGCTGGACCCTGGGGACGCACCGTAGGCCTGATGCGTGGTGCCGGAACTGGAGGTACCGGGCTGAGGACACGATTCTCAGGGCTAGTGCGGGAAGCAGCAACAGGGCATGCTTGGCCCTGGGGACGCACCGTAGGCCTGATGCGTGGTGCCGGAACTGGAGGTACCGGGCTGAGGACACGCATCTCAGGGCTAGTGCGGGGGAGTCGGAACAGGGCATGCTGGACCCTGGGGACTCCCATAACGCCCTAGTGCGGGGAGCCGGAACAGGGCCTGCTGGACCCTGGGGACTCACCTCACGCCTAGTGCGGAGAGCAGGAACAGGCCGGGCGGGGCTGGCGACGCGCACCGTATCCCTGGTGCGAGTGGCGGAACAGGCCGGGCCGGGCTGGCGAAGCGCACCGTATCCCTGGTGCGTGAGTAGGAACAGGCCGGGCTGGGCTGGCGAAGCGCACCGTATCCCTGGTGCGTGGAGTAGGAACAGGCCGGGCTGGGCTGGCGAAGCGCACCGTATCCCTGGTGCGTGGAGTAGGAACAGGCCGGGCTGAGCTGGCGACGCGCACCGTACACCTGGTGCGTATGGCAGGAACAGGCCGAACCGGGCTGTGGAGACGGACAGGAGGCCTGGAGTGAACAGCGGCCACCACCCGTCCTGGCTGAATGCCTACCCTCACACACTCTGTGTGAGGCATCAGCACAGGACGTACAGGGCGGTGTACCCCTGGCCTGGTGGCCTCCTGGATACTCCCCCTTTTCTCCTCCGTCAGCCCCGTCGTCCATGCCGTGTGCCCCCCCCTAAAAATTTTCTGGGGTTGACTCACGACCCTCCGACGATGGCCCTGCTGCCGCCGTTGCTCCTCTCTCGCCAGGGCCTTGATCCTTCCCCAAGGTCCCTTGCCTCCGAGCATGTCCTCCCAGGACCACGATGTGCCCACCTGGGCCATCGCCAGCCTCTCCATCTCCTTACCAGGCGCCTCCTCCCATGTCCAGTCTCTTTGCTCCTGGACACGCTGCTTGGTCTTTCTTTGGTGGGTTTTTCTGTCACGATCGTAGAAAGGAGCAGACCAAAGCGCAGCGTGTTGAGCGAACATCGTAGACTTTATTATTAAAGAAACCACGATAAAAACAATAAACCACGATCATGAAGTCCTCAGTGACACGACTGAAACGGAAACAATAACCCACCAAACACAGGAGAAAACACACAGAATATATATGGCTCCCAATCAGAGATAACGAGCCGACAGCTGACACTCGTTACCTCCGATTGGGAGTCATTAACCAATCACCAAAAACACAAACAAATGAAACTCACCCAACCCAACACCACCAAATGAAATACACCCTGGCTCTAACACACAGTCCTTGGAGCCAGAGTGTGACACGGGGGGCCAGTATGAAAATATATGCACTCACTAACTGTAAGTCGCTCTGGATAAGAGTGTCTGCTAAATGACTAAAATGTAAATGCAAGTCGCTCTGGATAAGAGTGTCTGCTAAATGACTAAAATGTAAAAATATTGAAAAACTAGTTGGCTTGAGCTATTCAAACACAAGAGGCATGGCAGCACCATTCATAGGCATTGTAGTGCCCTAGATAAATTATAACAAGAGCCTTATGAAACCATTTAAAAGACAGAATAGCACAATCAAAATTAACAAGGGATACTTAAAGTGCACTCAAAGTATTCAGACCGTCGACATTTTGTTACATTACAGGCTTATTCTAAAAAGGATTACATATGTTTTTTCCCCCTCAAATTACACACAATACCCCATAATGACAAGCAAAAACAGGTTTTTAGAAATGTTTGCAAATTTATAAAAGATAAAAAACTGAAAAATCACATTTAGTCAGTAAATCAGACCCTTTACTCAGTACTTTGTTGAAGCACCTTTGGCAGCAATTACAGCCTCGAGTGTTCTTGGGTATGAAGCTACAAGCTTGGCACACCTGTATTTGGGGAGTTTCTCCCATTCTTCTCTGCAGTTCCTCTCCAAGCTCTATCAGGTTGGATGGGGAGCATCTCTGCACAGCTATTTTCAGGTCTCTCCAGAGATGTTCGATCGGGTTCAAGTCCGGGCTCTGGCTGGGCCACTCAAGGACACAGCGTTGTCTTGGCTGTGTGCTTAGGGTCGTTGTGCTGTTGGAAGGTAAACCTTCGACCAAGTCTGAGGCCCTGAGCTCTCTGGAGCAAGTTTTCGTCAAGAATCTCTCTGTACTTTTCTCCATTCATCTTTCCCTCAATCCTGACTAGTCTCCCAGTCCCTTGACAAACATCCCCACAGCATGATGCTGCCACCACCATGCTTCACCATATGGATGGTCTTGGCCAGGTGATGAGCGATGCCTGGTTTCCTCCAGACGTGACGCTTGGCATTCAGGCCAAAGAGTTCAATTTAGGTTTAATCAGACCAGATAATCTTGTTTCTCATGGTCTGGGAGTCCTTTAGGTGTCTTTTGGCAAACTCCAAGCAAGCTGCCGTGCCTTTTACTGTGGAGTGGCTTCCGTCTGGCCACTCTACCATAAAGGCCTGATTGGTGGAGTGCTACAGAGATGGTTGTCCTTCTGGAAGGTTCTCCCATCTCCACAGAGGAGCTCTGTCAGTGATCATTGAGTTTTTGGTCATCTCCCTGACCAAGGCCCTTCTCCCCCGATTGCTCAGTTTGGCCGGGTGGCCAGCTCTAGGAAGGGTCTTGGTGGTTTCAAACGTCTTCCATTTAAGAATGATGGAGGCCACTGTGTTCTTGGGGATGTTCAATGCTGCTGAAATGTTTTGGTACCCTTCTCCAGATCTGTTCCTCGACACAATCCTGTCTCTGAGCTCTACGTACAATTCCTTTGACCTCATGGCTTGGTTTTTACTCTGACATGCACTGTCAACTGTGGGACTTTACATAGACAGGTGTGTGCCTTTCCAAATCATGTCCAATCAATTGAATTTACCACAGGTGGACTCCAATCAAGTTGTAGAAACATCTCAAGGATGATCAATGGAAAGAGGATGCACCTGAGCTCAATTTCGAGTCTGTATTACTTTGTGGGTTACAGCGAGCAAAGACGGCCACATTCCAAGGGCACTGTTCTGTTAGACAACAAAGCCAAGTACGGATCAGTACCACTGTGTGCTGCCTTTTTTAAGAGTCTCTTGGACTGTCTATAATGAAATTTGAGACGTGTCACAATTTCCCACCATTTGCTCAATGTCAGAATTGATATTTGTCCAATAAAGGGACTCTCTGGCCCTTCTCTTACATTTATCAGCTTCCAGATGTTATTCATACACTCTCTGTAGCATCTCCTGACACATTGAAGTAGGTATCACTATTCTGTTATTCTTCAACAGCAGACCGTTGACCAGTAACAGCTCTGCGCTTAGTGGGAAGTACTGCTTACAAGAGCCTTTTTGCCAGCCATTTTCCAGATTCTGGATCACCTTGCAAAGAATGGGATCTGTTATGGTCTCTTCAGCTATTCTCCTTAGTTGCTGCTCAGAAACCGTAAGTGAATCCATGACACGTGGAGACAAGGAATACTTAAAGTATATATTTATTAACTAAAGTAAACTAACTGAAATAACAATGGGGTGTGTAATCAGTAATCAGTAGTGTAAGTGAGTGTTTGCTTGCATAAATGTAATATGGAAAAGTGTTGAGAAGTGCCAAAGCAAACAACCCAAAAACGTACACAGCCTTAGCTTTCAGCAAATCTGTCAAGGGAGCGACCACAGTAGAGAAGTTCCTACAAAAACCACGATAATACCCAATCATTCCCAAGAAACGCATCAGTTCCTTTTTAGTAGTTGGTAGTGGAAAAGCATCAATAGCTACCACTTTAGCCCGAACAGGACGCACTTCACCCTGCCCAACCACCTTTCCAAGGTATGTAACAGTCGCCTGAGCAAACTCACATTTAGCCAAATTTATCGTGAGACGACCCGCAGCCAGACGTTCGAACAAGGCTTGAATACGGGACAGATGTTCCTCCCAAGTATCTGCATATATCACTACATCGTCCAGATGAACAGCGCACCCGGCCAGACCAGAGACAACCCTGTTCATAAGTCGCTGAAAAGTTGCAGGCGCATTACGCAGCCCGAAACTCATAACCGAATACGAGTACAGACCAAAAGGTGTAATAAAGGCAGAGATTTCACGTGCCCTACTCGTCAGTGGCACCTGCCAATAGCCCTTTAACAGGTCAAATTTGCTCACAAACTTAGCTGCGCCGACTTGATCAACGCAGTCCTCCATCCGAGGAAGAGGAAATGAATCCGGCTTAGTGACATCGTTTACCTTACGGTAGTCCGTACAAAATCTGTTTGTTCCATCCGATTTACTGACCAAGATACAGGGAGAAGCCCAACTGGAGAAAGAAGGCTCTGCTATTTTACTCTCCAGCATGTACCTGACCTCAGCATCCAGACAACGCAGTTTCTCTGAAGAAACTCTATAGAACCGTTGACGAATGGGGTCAGCATCTCCAATGTCAATATCATGTTCTATTAAGTTTGTACGTGTTGGTGTATCAGAAAACAACCCTGGAAATCTCCGAATCAGACCAACCATCTCTTTCCGCCCATCAACAGGTAGATGAGTAAGAAGGCTATCTAAAATCTCCAGTGTCTCTGAATTCTTCAATCTACCCTGCAGTATGCAATCGTCGGGACCAGAAACATCTTCCTGCTCCTGCACAGACCTAGCATGACCAGAATCCAGGGAATAAACAGTATCAACCAAAAGAACAGCCTTACCGTCCTCTGTAGACTCCCCTGTTCAGTCTCAGAGGAACGTGCATAATAGGGTTTTAACAAATTTATATGGCACAGTTGGTGTGCTTTCCTCCGTTCTGGAGTGGCAACTAGATAATTTTGCTCAGTGTACTGGCGCACCACTGTATATGGACCTTGAAACTTGGCTTGAAAAGGAGAACCAACAATTGGCAGCAGAGCCAGAACCTGATCACCTGGACTAAAGTGACGAGGCTCAGCTCGCCGATCATATATGCTCTTCATCCTGTCCTGTGAAGATGATAGCTTCTCTTTAGCCATTTCACCAGCGGCATACAAGCGTCGCTCGAAAATCACACACATATGATAACAGGGACTGAGGAGGCTCGGGGAGACTTCCAGTCATCCTGGAGAACAGATAAAAGCCCACGCACCCTATGTCCAAACACTAGGTCATTTGGGCTAAAACCTGTGCTCTCCTGTGAAACCTCCCCTAGCAGCTAACAGTAACCAAGGCAACCCCTCCTCCCAATCCTTATCCATCTCAGTACAATAAGCTCTCAACAAAGACTTAAGCGTTTGATGGAAACGTTCCAGTGCTCCTTGACTTTGGGCATGATAAGCGCTAGCCAAGTTGTGTTTAATATGGAGTTGTTGGAGAACCTGTCCAAAGAGATTAGAGGTGAAATTAGATCCTTGATCACTTTGAATGACCTTAGGGATTCCAAACAGTGAGAAAAACTGAGTCAAAGTGTCACGCGTGCTGTAGGTGGGTGTAGTGGTGGAATCAAACGCAGAACACCGAAGGATAGTCCAAACAACTTTAGTTAATCTCCAAACAGGAAAAATGACAACACTTGCCCGAAGGCAAAAATACGCACGAAGGCGAACAAGCAAAAAGCGCACTAACAGGTGCGTAACGCTCCAACGCAGTGGAGGAAAGCTCAACCGAGCGAAAGGGCGAAAGTAAGCCCAACACACGACAGACCAAAATCAATAACACACAACACTAGACAAACACAACGAGAAACTTATAGGACACTAATTAGGCTAAACGAGAACAGGTGTCACAACAAAACAGACAAAAGCAAACGAACATGAAACATACAACGGTGGCAGCTAGTATTCCGGAGACAACGAACGCCGAAGCCTGCCCGAACAAGGGAGAGAGGCAGCCTCGGCCGAAACCGTGACACAAAGCTTTTAACACAGACTTAGTCGTGATAGACCGGAGAGGATAGGCAGCAGGAAACCTAGTGGTCTGACACATCACAGTCAACAAATAATTACTACCCTTTCTGGAACGAGGCAGAGGACCAACACAGTCAATAATCAGATACTCAAAAGGTTTACTGAGTACAGGAATAGGGAACAGTGGTACCGGCTTAATAGCTTGATTAGGTTTACCAGTTAATTGACAGGTGTGACAAGTTTTGATGAAATCAGAAACATCCCTCTTTAATCTTGGCCAAAAATTTTTTCGTAATATGCGATTGTAGGTTTTTCTCACACCCATATGCCCAGCAACGTCGTTGTGAGAAGTTGTCAGCACCAACTCACGAAGCTTAACTGGTACCACAACCTGACTAATCGCCTCCCCCAGAAAACAACTACCATGAGACATCCACTTTCTCATCAGGACCTCCTCTTGGAGAAAATAGCCCTGTGCGACATCTCCCAACTGTTCCACAGGCACAATTTGGTCCCGCAACTCTTCTAATGTAGGGTCAGTCCGTTGCGCCTCGATTAAATCGGAGCGGGATACAGATAACGGGATAACAGGGAAAACAGTAACAGACTTCTTTATGGTATTCTCGTTAGCCAGCTCCGTGACCAGGTCGTCATGGATCATAGAACGCGTCACTGCACACGCAGAAAACACCTCTGGGAAATTCTGCGCACTCTCATCAGGAATCCCTACAATTGACGGCTTAGTGGAAACCACTAAAGATGGAAACGCGATAGGCCACACACGCTCCCCAGCCAAGTTATTTCCAAGGATCACGTCAATACCCTCAATAGGCAATGAAGGACGCACCCCCACAACAACCTCACCTTTCACCAGTCCACAATCCAACATCAGTTTATGCAATGGAACTGACAGAGTGTTCAAACCTATTCCCCTAATTAGAACACTATTCCCCGAATCAGTCTCCGCAGAGAAGGGTAACACAGATTCCAACACAAATGATTCAGAGGCACCTGTGTCTCTTAGGATCTTTACTGGCACTAGGTTCTTACTTCCTACCATAGACACAAAACCCTCCGTAACGAAAGGTAAATAGTCGGGATCAATATAACCCTTCACCTGGCTCTGGGCATGAGACAATGCGTCATGAGTGAACTGATGTGGAACAGGCGCGGCTAACGCTGCAGGCCTCGATTTACCATAAGCACCTGTACTGAATTTACCCCTAGACCTAAGAATCAGACATTCATTTTTCCAATGACCTAATTCTTGACAGTAGTGACACTCTTGACCAACGTCAGTTTTACCACGGGTATCAGGCTCAACCCTAGTTGAATGAAACTCTGCCCGGGAACCGAAGTATCTCGGCGAGCGAGGCCCAAATCTCTGCGAACGCCCCCACTCACTCCGAATACGGGGTTCTGCAAAAACATTTTTGTGAGTCAACACATATTCATCTGCCAAAACCGCAGCTTCAGCAACAGTCTTTATTTTTCGTTCGTTAATGTACGTCGCTATACGATCAGGGATTGTGTCCTTAAATTGTTCTAACATAATCAGATCACACAGCCCTTGGAAAGTCATAACTGCAGAGGCAGAACACCAGCGATTGAACTGTGAAGAAAATATTCGCGCAAACTCAACATGAGTCTGCTGATCATCCCTTTTTAAAGTTCTAAATCGTTGGCGGTAAGCCTCAGGGACCAATTCGTAACTCTGTAACACAGCCGTTTTAACCTTCTCATAACTAACACTGTCTGCTACACTAAGAGCTGAATATGCTTCTTGCGCTTTACCAGTCAGCACACACTGCAACATCAAAGTGCGATCAGAATCAGGCCAACTCCTAGCGTCAGCAACACGCTCAAACAACGAAAATAATGTCTCCGGGTCCTTTTCATTAAACTGGGGCAACAACCGTAGAATTCCCAACAATATCAAATATGTCTGGATTACGACCAAAAGAGGAACGACCCCTAGGTAACTCTGGGTCACCTTCCCAGAGCAAACTCTCCCCTGAGAGCTTCCTTCCCTAACCAACTCTAGTCGCTCTTGTTGCAGCTTGATTTTAGCACGCTCCATATCCTGTTTAAATTCCAATTCCCTTTCATATTTTACACGATCATGCTCCATTTTAGCTTGTTCATGCTCCAGCTGTAACAGAAGCAGTTCTTTCTGCTGTTCAAAAAGAAGACTACTATGACTAACCGATGGAGCGGTCATTGTAACATATCGGGGAGACAACGTGTCCTCAGCAGAGGCTGCCCCAGTGGTAACATCCAGAATACCACTCTCCATCAAATTGGCCTTCAATATTAACCTAATATAATTTTTTAGGCGTTTATCACTAATTTCAACCTTGTAGTGTTCAGCAACCTTCAACAGCTGTTCTTTAGTACATAATTCTAACAGTTCTTCTGATGGAAAGCGAATGAACGCGTCTACATTAGACGCCATAATCAGGAAAAAAAAATATATATATATATATATATATATATCATAATAATCTTGCTCAACCCCTCTGCTGAGCACACCAGACACAAGAGAAATGACAATCACACCGAGCACCACAGAAGAGAGCTGGGATATGGAGCTTCCCCATAACCTACAATAACTCAACCCTAGTCTTCGTGTGGATTCGCGGTGGGTAATTACGCACTGTAGCCCGCTGGCAAGGAATTAAACCCCCCAGCACGCTGGTAGATTCCACCAAGCCACGGATGTGCCCCCGAGACAACTGCTCAGTCCACAGACACCACACAAAAATAACAAACATTTAACCATGCCCAACGTATCCCAAAACAAAACACGTCACTAAGCCTATCAGGGGAAAAAGCTATAGCTCCGGGTAGAAAATGTCACTACCCTACCCAATCTCCCACTGAGGTACACAGCCGATTGTACTCACCTCCTCAGACCGATGCCCCAACAGCGAGTAGAGCAAGAGTTTCCAGGCTGGGCAGGGACTGGAAACTAACCAATGTACTCTCTCCAACGCAGTACACAACCCAAACGAAACCAATACTGGGCCTATCAAACTCAAACAAACTAACAAAATTTACAAAAAAAAACCCTACAGAATTGAACATTAACTCCACGTTCTCCCAAACACAACCAGTTCAAGATCCCAGACGAGCCCCCACTTGTCACGAACCGGCTCAAGTTCGTAACAAAAGGGAGACACGTGGAGACAAGGAATACTTAAAGTATATATTTATTAACTAAAGTAAACTAACTGAAATAACAATGGGGTGTGTAATCAGTAATCAGTAGTGTAAGTGAGTGTTTGCTTGCATAAATGTAATATGGAAAAGTGTTGAGAAGTGCCAAAGCAAACAACCCAAAAAGGCCACAAACATATCACAACCAAAATCAAAGTATCTGCCTGGAGAGAGTCTTCTCAATGAATGTGGAAGAGGTCCATTTATGCTGGGACACACCCGGCCCAGGTGTTTCCCATGTAGCTGACGACCCTCCCAACTCCGCCCACCGGCATCCTAATAAGGAAACAAGAGCAAAGAGAGAATACGGCAGACAGAGTGGGAGGGTCGTCACAATGACCATACCCATACCCACAAGAACTTCTGGATATCAGGACATTGATTACTCACCTCGTATTGGGCAAGGGATATTCTACAGACACCCGACAAGGCCCAAATCCCTGTCATTCACATGAGAAAGAGACAGATGTATCGTGGATGTAGGTCGGGGTGCCTTGTAAGGATCCGACGGCGAGCGAATAAACTGCCTCTTCCATCAATCCTATTAGTCAATGTTCCATCATTTGAAAATAAATTGGACGACCTAAGATTAAGGTTATCCTACCAACGGGACATTAAAAACTGTAATATCTTATGTTTCACCGAGTCGTGGCTGAACGATGACATGAAAAACATACAGCTGGTGGGATATACGCTACATCGGCAGGATAGAACGGCTGCCTCCGGTAAGGCAAAGGGTGGAGGCCTGTGTATATTTGTAAACAAATATCCAGAGCGACTTACAGATTGGTGCATTCAACTTATGATAGCAAGTGGGACAACCACCTTTTTTCCTATTTTTTTTTAATGGGGGGGGGGGGGAGGGGGGATGACTTTATACTATTCCAGGTATTCTTTAAAGAGGTAGGGTTTCAAGTGTCTCCGGAAGGTGGTCAGTGACTCCGCTGTCCTGGCGTCGTGGGGGAGCTTGTTCCACCATTGGTGTGCCAGAGCAGCAAATAGCTTTGACTGGGCTGAGCGGGAACTGTGCTTCTGTAGAGGTAGGGGAGCTAGCAGGCCAGAGGTGGATGAACGTAGTGCCCTCGTTTGGGTGTAGTGTCTGATCAGAGCCTGAAGGTAAGGAGGTGCGGTTCCCCTCACAGCTCCGTAGGCAAGCACCATGGTCTTGTAGTAGATCCATGGTCTTAGTAATACTAAGGAAGTCTTGAGGTTTTGCTCGACTGAGGTAGAGTATCTCATTATAAGCTGTAGACCACACTATTTACCAAGAGAGTTTTCATCTATATTTTTCGTAGCTGTCTATTTACCACCACAAACCGATGCTGGCACTAAGATTGCACTCAATGAGCTGTATAAGGCCATAAGTAAACAGGAAAACACTCATCCAGAGGCAGCGCTCCTAGTAGCCGGGGACTTAGAATGCAGGGAAACGTATATATGTTCTACCTAATTTCTACCAGCATGTTAAATGTGCAACCAGAAGCAAAAAAAACTCTAGACCACCTTTACTCCACACACAGAGACGAGTACAAAGCTCTCCCTTGCCCTCCATTTGGCAAATCTGGCAAATCTGACCATAACTCTATCCTCCTGATTCCTGCTTATTAGCAAAAACTAAAGCAGGAAACACCAGCGACTTGGCTAAAAATAAGTGGTCAGATGACGCAAATGCTAAGCTACAGGACTGTTTTGCTAGCACTGACTGGAATATGTTCCGGGATTCTTCCGATAGCGTTGAGGAGTACACCACATCAGTCACTGGCTTCATAAATAAGTGCATCGATGACGTCGTCCCCACAGTGACTGTACGTACATACCCCAACCAGAAGCCATGGATTACAAGCAACATCCACACTGAGCTAAAGGGTAGAGCTGCCGCTTTCAAGGAGTGGGACTCTAACCCGGACGCTTATAAGAAATCCCGCTATGCCCTCTGACGAACCATCAAACAGGCAAAGAGTCAATACAAGACTACAATTGAATCGTAGTACACTGGCTCCGACGCTCGTCGGATGTGGCAGGGCTTGAAAACTATTACAGACTACAAAGGGAAGCACAACCGCGAGCTGCCCATTGACACAAGCCTACCAGACGAGCTAAATCACTTCTATGTTTACTTCGAGGCAAGCAACACTGAAGCATGCATGAGAGCATCAGCTGTTCCGGATGACTATGTGATCACGCTCTCCATAGCCGATGTGAGTAAGACTTTTAAGCAGGTCAACATTCACAAGTCCGCAGGGCCAGAGGGATTACCAGGACGTGTAATCCGAACATTCGCTGACCAACTGGCAAGAGTCTTCACTGACATTTTCAACATGTCCCTGACTGAGTCTGTAATACCAACATGTTTCAAGCAGACCACCATAGTCCCTGTGCCCAAGAACACTAAGATAACCTGCCTAACTGACTGCCGACCCGTACCACTCACGTCTGTAGCCATGAAGTCCTTTGAATGGCTGGTCATGGCTCAATATCAACACCATTATCCCAGAAACCCTAGACCCACTCCAATTTTTATACAGTCCCAACAGATCAACAGATGATGCAATCTCTATTGTGCTCCACACTGCCCTTTCCCACCTGGACAAAAGGAACACCTACGTGAGAATGCTATTCATTGACTACAGCTTAGCGTTCAACACCATAGTGCCCTCAAAGCTCATAACTAAGCTAAAGACCCTGGGACTAAACACCTCCCTCTGCAACTTGATCCTGGACTTCCTGACGGGCCGCCCCCAGGTGGTAAGGGTAGGTAACAACACATCTGCCACGCTGATCCTCAACACGGGGGCCCCTCAGGGGTGCGTGCTCAGTCCCCTACTGTACTCCCTGTTTACCCATGACTGCATGGCCAGGCACAATTCCAACACCATCATTAAATTTGCAGATGACACAACAGTGGTAGGCCTGATCACCGACAATGATGAGAACGCCTGTAGGGAGGAGGTCAGAGACCTGGTCGTGTCGTGCCAGGATAACAACCTCTCCCTCAACGTGATCAAGAAAAAGGAGATGATTATGGACTACAGGAGGAAAAAAAGAGGGCTGAGCACGCCCCCATTCTCATTCTCAACAGAATCCAAGATGGCATAGGAATGCGGTCGTGTTCTTTGTTGTGTGTCCGTGTAAATAGCCTGTTTTTTGTATTTATTTTTTGTATTTTTCGTACATATTTCCCTATCACACTTTTTATCCTTCTACAAAATATACTTTCCTGCAATCCGCCTCACTCAATGTGGAACGGATTCTATTATTGACTTACCTTTTATCTAGAATCTCCAGTTAAAACTAGCTAGCCAGCTAACTAGCTACTTGCTTTTAGCCACCGTTAGCGGTTTTCACCCAGAACATCAGATTTTCTGCCGGAATAACTGAATCACTGGACATTAACACCGGATCGCAACCAGCTAGCCGCAACCGAATGGATGTTGCTGTTGGCTAATCACCACTGCCCCCGAAGCAAGCACCAGTTAGCCTTGAGCTAGCCTCGAGCCAGGCCCATAACCCGGCTATCTACCTCTCTGTCTACCGGATGGGAGTAGCCAGCTAACTAGCTACTTGCTATTAGCCACCGTTAGCGGTTTTTCACCATTGTCCGTGGCCTGCACTACCTACCAGCCAGCTCTAGCCTGGACTATTTTCGGCCAGTCTGCACTGTCTGCACAGCGCGTTATCAACCCAGAACATATCGTTTTTTCTGCCGGAATCATTGAATCACTGGACCTTTAACACTGGATCATCGCAACTAGCTAGCTGCAACCAAATGGATGTTGTTGTTGGCCAATCAGCCTTGAGCTATCCTTGAGCCAGGCCCATCTCCCAGCTATCTATCTCTCTGTCAACCAGACGGGACCTCCTAGTGTTGACACAGAGTCCCGCCGATCCAACACGACTGGTCTGCCGACGAAAACGTCTGTTGTGGTTTCAACAGGCTTCCCGTTACGACGTCGACCACAAAGATCCATCTGCTAGCCCCGGCCCGCTAGCACACGCAAGCCGTGGCCTCTTGCTCGCCAGTGCTGTAGCAGCCCCCAAACTACCGCCGAACTCTCCTATTGCTGTTCACCGGACCTTATGATAACTCAGCTATACAGCTGATGCCTGCTGGACTGTTCCTTTATACGGTACCGCATCCTGTTTATGTTTAGCCTCAGCCCAAACTTTGTCACCATTACCAGCTGTTGTCTTAGCTCTCTCGAATAACACCTGTGATTGCTTTATGCCTCTCGCCCATGTCAATTATGCCTTGCTTATTGCGGTTTCGGTTATTTCTATTGTACTATTTCACTGTAGATCCCCCAGCCCAGCTCAACCTGCCTTAGATAGCTCCTTTGTCCCACCCCCCATACACGCAGAGACCGACTCAATCGCTGCCTCCAGTGATGCTATCTCTTTCATTGTTACCCAACGCTTAGGTTTACCTCCACTGTACTCATATCCTTCCATATCATTGACTGTACATAATGCCCTGAATCTATTCTACAACGCCCGGAAATCTGCCCCTTTTTTTCTCTGTACCCAACGCACTAGAAGAGCAGTACTTAAAGCCTTTAGCCGTATCCTTATTCTACTTCTCCTCTGTTCCTCTGGTGAAGTAGAGGTTAACCCAGGCCCTGTAGCCCCCAGTATCACTCCTACTCCCCAGGCGTTATCATTTGTTGACTTCTGTAACCGTAAAAGCCTTGGTTTCTTGCACGTTAACATCCGAAGCCTCCTCCCTACCTTTGAGTTATTCACTGCGTTAGCACACTCTGCCAACCCTGATGTTCTAGCAGTGTCTGAATCCTGGCTTAGGAAGGCCACCGAAAATTCAGAAATGTCCATCCCCAACTACAACATTTTCCGTCTCGATAGAACTGCCAAAGGGGGTGGGGTTGCAATCTACTGTAGAGATAGCCTACAGAGCTCTATCGTACTATCCAGTTCTGTGCCCAAACAGTTTGAGCTTCTTCTTCTAAAATGCACCTTTCCAGAAATAAGTCTCTCACTGTTGCCGCTTGCTACAGACCCCCTTCAGCCCCGAGCTGTGCCCTGGACACCATATGTGAACTGATTGCCCCCATCTATCCTCAGAGTTCGTACTGCTTGGTGACCTAAACTGGGATATGCTTAACACCCCGGCCAACCTACAATCTAAACTGGATGCCCTCAATCTCACACAAATTATCAACAAACCTACCAGGTGCAACCCTAAATCTGTAAACATGGGCACCCTCACAGATATTATCCTGACAAATTTACCCTCTAAATACACCTCCGCTGTTTTCAACCAGGATCTCAGCGATCGCTGCCTTATTGCCTGCGTCCGTAATGGGTCCGCGGTCAAACGACCAACCCTCATCGCTGTCAAACGCTCCCTTAAACACTTTAGCGAAAATTCAGAACTAAGAACAGATATAGCCCCTGGTTCTCCTCAGACTTGACTGCCCTTGACCAGCACAAAAACATCCTGTGGCTTACTGCATTAGCATCGAACAGCCCCCACGATATGCAACTTTTCAGGGAAGTCAGGAACCAATATACAAAATCAGTTAGGAAAGCAAAGGCTAGCTTTTTCAAACATAAATTTGCATCCTGTAGCACTAACTCCAAAAAGTTTTGGGACACTGTAAAGTCCATGGAAAATAAGAGCACCTCCTCCCAACTGCCCACTGCACTGAGGCTAGGAAACACTGTCACCTTCGATAAATCTACAATTATCGACAATTTCAACAAGCATTTTGCTACGGCTGGCCATGCTTTCCACCTGGCTACCACTACCCCGGCCACCAGCTCTGCACCCTCCGCTGCAACTTGCCCATGCCCCCCCCTGCTTCTCCTTCACACAAATTCAGACTGCTGATGTTCTGTAAGAGCTGAAAAATCTGGACCCCTACAAAAGCTGGGCTAGACAATCTGGACCCTTTCTTTCTAAAATTAGCAGCCGAAATTGTCGCAACCCCTATTCGTAGCCTGTTTAACCTCTCTTTCGTAACGTCTGAGATCCCCAGAGATTGGAAAGCTGCCACGGTCATCCCCCTCTTCAAAGGGGGTGACACTCTAGATCCAAACTGTTACAGACCTATATCCATCCTGCCCTGGCTTTCGAAAGTATTTGAAAGCCAAGTTAACAAACAGATCACCGACCATTTCGAATCCCACCGTACCTTCTCCGCTATGCAATCCGGTTTCCGAGCTGGTCATGGGTGCACCTCAGCCACGCTCAAGGTCCTAACAGATATTATAACCGCGATCGATAAAAGACAGTACTGCACAGCAGTCTTCATCGACCTGGCCAAGGCTTTCGACACTGTCAACCACTGCATTCTTATTGGCAGAATAAATAGCCTTGGTTTCTCTAATGACTGCCTTGCCTGGTTCACCAACTACTTCTCAGATAGAGTTCAGTGTGTCAAATCGGAGGGCCTGTTGTCTGGACCTCTGGCCGTCTCTATGGGGGTGCCACAGGGTTCAATTCTCGGGCCGACTCTATTCTCTGTGTATATCAATGATGTCGCTCTTGCTGCTGGTGACGCTCGGATCCACCTCTATGCGGACGACACCATTGTGTATACATCTGGCCCTTCATTGGACACTGTGTTAACAAATCTCCAAACGAGCTTCAACGCCATACAACACTCCTTCGTAAGCCTCCAACTGCTCTTAAACCGAACGCTGCTTGCACCCGCCCACCCGACTAGAATCACTACTCTTGGCGGGTCTGACCTAGGGTATGTGGACAACTACAAATACCTAGGTGTCTGGTTAGACTGTAAACTCTCCTTCCAGACTCACATTAAGCATATCCAATCAAAAGTTAGATCTAGAATCGGCTTCCTATTTCGCAAACAAAGCCTCCTTCACTCATGCTGCCAAACATGCCCTCGTAAAACTGACTATCCTACCGATTCTTGACTTTGGCAATGTCATTTACAAAATAGCCTCCAACACTCTACTCAGCAAATTGGATGTAGTCTATCACAGTGCCATCCGTTTTGTCACCAAAGCCCCATATACTACCCACCATTGTGACCTGTACGCTCTTGTTGACTGGCCCTCACTACATATTCGTCGCCAAACTCACTGGCTCCAGGTCATCTATAAATCACTGCTAGGCAAATCCCCGCCTTATCTTAGCTCACTGGTCACTATAGCAACACCCACCCGTAGTCTGCGCTCCAGCAGGTATATCTCACTGGTCATCCCCAAAGCCAACACCTCCTTTGGCCGCCATTCCTGCCAGTTTTCTGCTGCAAATGACTGGAACGAACTGCAAAAATCTCTGAAGCTGGAGACTCTTATTTCCCTCACTAACTTTAAGCGTCAGTTGTCAGAGCAGCTTAACGATCACTGCACCTGTACACAGCCATTCTGAAATTAGCCCACCCAACTACCTCATCCCCATATTGTTAGTTATTTTGCTAATTTGCACCCCAGTATCTCTATTTGCACATCTATCATTCCAGTGTTAATACGAAATTGTAACTATTTTGGCCCATTTATTGCCTTACCTCCATAACTTACTACATTCGCACACACTGTATATATATTTTCTGTTGTATTTTTGACTTTATATTTTGTTTACCCCATATGTAACTCTGTGTTGTTGTTTTTATCGCACTGCTTTGCTTTATCTTGGCCAGGTCGCAGTTGTAAATGAGAACTTGTTCTCAACTGGCTTACCTGGTTAAATAAAGGTTAAATAAAAAAATTATAAAATTAATTGATGGGGCTGTAGTGGAACAGGTTGAGAGCTTCAAGTTCCTTGTTGTCCACATCACCAACAAACGATCATGGTCCAAACACACCAAGACAGTTGTGAAGAGGGCACGACAAAGCCTATTCCCCCTCAGGAGACTGAAAATATTTGGCATGGGTCCTCAGATCCTCATAAAGTTCTACAGCTGCACCATCGAGAGCATCCTGACTGGTTGCATCACCGCCTGGTATGGTAACTGCTCGGCCTCCGACCGCAAGGCACTACAGAGGGTAGTGCGTACGGCCCAGTACATCACTGGGGCCAAGCTTCCTGCCATCCAGGACCTCTATACCAGGCGGTGTCAGAGGAAGGCCCTAAAATTGTCAAATACTCCAGCCACCCTAGTCATAGACTGTTCTCTCTGCTATCACACAGCAAGCGGTACCGGAGCGCCAAGTCTAGGTCCAAAAAGCTTCTTAACAGCTTCTACCCCCAAGCCATAAGACTCCTGAACAGCTAATCATGGCTACCCAGACTATTTGCATTGCCCCCACCCCCCCACACCCCCCATCCCACCCTCACCCCCTCTTTTACTCTGCTGCTACTCTGTATATTATCTATGCATAGTCACTTTAACTCTACCCACATTTACTGTACATATTACCTAAATTACCTCAACTAACCGGTGCCCCCGCACACTGACTCTGTACCGGTACCCTCTGTATATAGCCTCCCTACTGTTATTTTATTTTACTGCTGCTCTTTAATTATTTGCTAGTTTTATTTTTTACTTACAGATGAAGTTGAAATTTACATATACACCTTAGCCAAATACATTTAAACTCAGTTTTTCGCAATTCCTGATATTTAATCCTAGTAAAAATTCCCGGTCTTAGGTCAATTAGGATCACCACTTTATTTAAAGAATGTGAAATGTCAGAATAATAGTAGATAATTATTTATTTCAGCTTTAATTTCTTTCATCACATTCCCAGTGGGTCAGAAGTGTACATACTTGAATAGTATTTAGTAGCATTGCCTTTAAATTGTTTAACTTGGGTCAAACATTTTGGGTAGCCTTCCACAAGCTTCCCACAGTAAGTTGGGTGAATTATGGCCTATTCCTCCAGACAGAGCTTGTGTAACTGAGTCAGGTTTGTAGGCCTCCTTGCTCGCACACGCTTTTTCAGTTCTGCCCACACATTTTCTATAGGACTGAGGTCAGGGCTTTGTGATGACCATTCCAATACCTTGACTTTGTTGTCCTTAAGCCATTTTGCCTAAACTTTGTAAGTATGCTTGGGGTCATTGTCCATTTGGAAGACCCATTTGCGACCAAGCTTTAACTTCCTGACTGATGTCTTGAGAAGTTGCTTCAATATATCCACATAATTATCCTTCCTCATGATGCCATTTATTTTGTGAAGTGCACCAGTCCCTCCTGCAGCAAAGCACCCCCACAGCATGATGCTGCCACCCCCGTGCTTCACGATTGGGATGGTGTTCTTCGGCTTGCAAGCACCCCCTTTTTCCTCCAAACATAACGATGGTCATTATGGCCAAACAGTTCTATTTATGTTTCATCAGACCAGAGGACATTTCTCCAAAAAGTACGATCTTTGTACCCATGTGCAGTTGCAAACCGTAGTCTGTCTTTTTTCTTGTTTTCTCCTTTACAGTTAGCCGACACTAACCTTTAGTCTCAATTGCTTGGCCATTGTACACTTTGAGAGCCACAGCCTTTTGCATGATGGCTGGTTTGTGCTTTAGCTCATGAAAATCCCTCATATTGATCAGGTTGGCTTTAGCCCCTGTATCCAGCTTTAAGGTCAAAATTGTACCATTGACCACGAGTGGTAAAACCCAGTGGTCACTAGCTACAGTATGGACCTGTGATGGTTCTTGCCCGTCCTCCATGCAATCCACAGTGCCCACAAACAAATCACTTTGTTCATTCTCCTCCATTTCAATGGTGTGAACATTTTGTCTCCCATACTTGTCCTTTGCAAAACAAATTTTTCCACAAAGATTTTTCCCCTTCCACTTGAAGCAACATTTTCCAAAGGTAGGGCACTTCCTGGCCTGGTGCCTGGTGCCACACCTATTACAATCATATTCATTGTGACTCCTTTGGTCAAAGTCATTTTGCTTGTGGCTCCTTTGCTCATAGCACCCCCTTGTGTCCTTGTCTACAAAATTCACTGCTGCGCTTTCCACCTCCATAGCTGTGTTTGCTGGTGTGGAGCTAAAGATTTTAATATGCAATTGTGCCAGCTCATTCGCCTGACATATTTTTACTGCAGTGTCCAAATGTAACTCACTTTCCCGCAGCAATCTTTTTCTAACTCTGGAGTCATTTATACCAAACACAATCTGATCTTGAAACATTTATTTATTTAATTTATTTATTTCACCTTTATTTAACCAGGTAAGCCAGTTGAGAACAAGTTCTCATTTACAACTGCGACCTGGCCAAGATAAAGCAAAGCAGTGCGATAAAAACAACAACAACACAGTTACATATGGAATAAACAAAAACATACAGTCAATAACATAATAGAAAATAGAAAATCTATATACAGTGTGTGCAAATGTAGTAAGTTATGGAGGTAAGGCAATAAATAGGCCATAGTGCAAAATAATTACAATTTAGTATTAACACTGGAGTGATAGATGATGTGCAAAAAGAGATACTGGGGTGCAAATGAGCAAAATAAATAACAATGTAAATAACAATATGGGGATGAGGTAGTTGGGTGGGCTAATTACAGATGGGCTGTGTACAGGTACAGTGATCAGTAAGCTGCTCTGACAACTGATGCTTAAAGTTAATGAGGGAGATAAGTGTCTCCAGCTTCAGAGATTGTTGTAGTTCGTTCCAGTCATTTGCAGCAGAGAACTGGAAGGAATGGCGGCCAAAGGAGGTGTTGGCTTTGGGGATGACAAGTGAGATATACCTGCTGGAGCGCATACTATGGGTGGGTGTTGCTATGGTGGCCAATGAGCTAAGATAAGGCGGGGATTTGCCTAGCAGTGATTTATAAATGACCTGGAGCCAGTGGGTTTGGCGACGAATATGTAGTGAGGGCCAGCCAACAAGAGCGTACAGGTCACAATGGTGGGTAATATATGGGGCTTTGGTGACAAAACGGATGGCACTGTGATAGACTACATCCAGTTTGCTGAGTTGAGTGTTGGAAGCTATTTTGTAAATGACATCGCCGAAGTCAAGGATCGGTAGGATAGTCAGTTTAACGAGGGCTTGTTTAGCAGCATGAGTGAAGGAGGCTTTGTTGCGAAACATTTAACTTTGGATTGGAGATGCTTAATATGAGTCTGGAAGGAGAGTTTACGGTCTAACCAGACACCTAGGTATTTGTAGTTGTCCACATATTCTAAGTTAGACCCACCGAGAGTAGTGATTCTAGTCGGGCGGTTAGGTACAAGCAGCGTTCGATTGAAGAGCATGCATTTAGTTTTACTAGCGTTTAAGAGCAGTTGGAGGCCACAGAAGGAGTGTTGCATAGAGGAGGTTTGGTCTACAAAATTACACGTCTGTGCTTTTAGTTTCAAATCTGTAAGAAAGACGTCAAACCTTTCACCTTGCTGTTGTATACGACAACAAAACACATAACGTTCATATGTCTCGTTCTTCTTAGGTGAACAATATATATCAAACTGACCCAGTACCTCCGCAAACTCGTCTTTATCCTCCTCATTTGGAAACGTGAAGGTATTAAATATATCGATTGCCTGTGGTCCCGCTATAGTAAGAAAGAGAGCAACCTTACATTCATCCGGCTCCTTTGTAACTCCAATAGCAGACATATACTGCAAAAACCGCTGCAGAAATGTTTTCCAATTGGCGTCCACATTCCCATCCAGGCTCAAATCCTCTGGTGGTATGATAACATCCATTGCACTTCCATAAACTCCAACATTCACAGAAAAAACACGATTTTCACTCCTGGTACCATGTGTTACTTTGTGGGTTACAGCGAGCAAAGACGACCAACACTATCAATCATAGTTAACTAGTTTTAATGTTATTCCGCCATTGCCACCATATATACCACAAGTGTCGTAAACAATCACTCACAACCACATCAATACAGAGTCTCATAGCAATGGTCTGAATACTAATGTAAATAAGGTATCTGTTTTTTATTTTTAATACATTTGCTAAAATTTCTAAAAATCTTTCGCTTTGTCATTCTGGGGTATTGTGTGTGTGTGTGTGTAGATTGATGAGGAAATGTGTTTATTTAATTAATTTTAGAATAACGCTATAACTTAACAAAGTGGAAAAAGTCAAGGGGTCTGAATATTTCCGAATGCATTGTAAATGCAAGCTAAGGTGTTTGAGTGTAATCATGTTGGCACATTGGATTCACAATACAATTGATTCAAACCAACAGTCTTTATAGGCATGAGTGTTTTTAACCTCATCACATGTTATTATGGCAGCCATATTTCATTGTGGATGCCGTATTGGATTTGAGGCAACATATACATATCTTCTGAGCTTGCTCCTTTGACTTAATTGCAAGACTAGGGGCTAAACATACAAAATACTTTATGGATCCTTGGACCCCAAACATTTTTATTTTGATGTTTGAGCCCACTTGTATTCCTTGGAGCCAATTATAATAGCCAAAACATTTTTTAAACATGTAAATGGATGCATTTTGTCAGGCAAGACCATACAGCACTGAATGAGAGCAAATTTGGAAAGTTGTCTATTGAACAGCTACCAAAAAGTGAAGTTTACATTCATCAAAAATATTCATAGTTGATGTTTCTGCTATTGTATCTGTGTGTTTACAGGTCTATATTTCCAAAAAGCTTTAAGATATCCTAATGTTGTTTGTTTCCAGTGGTGTAAAGTAAGTAAAAATACACTATACAGTGAGGGAAATAAGTATTTGATCCCCTGCTGATTTTGTACCTTTGCCCACTGACAAAGAAATGATCAGTCTATAATTTTATTGGTAAATTTATTTGAACAGTGAGAGACAGAATAACAACAAAAAAATCCAGAAAAACGAATGTCAAAAATGTTATAAATTGATTTGCATTTTAATTAGGGAAATAAGTATTTGACCCTCTGCAACACATGACTTAGTACTTGGTGGCAAAACCCTTGTTGGCAACCACAGAGGTCAGACGTTTCTTGTAGTTGGCCACCAGGTTTGCACACATCTCAGGAGGGATTTTGTCCCACTCCTCTTTGCAGATCTTCTCCAAGTCATTAAGGTTTCGAGGCTGACGTTTGGCAACTCGAACCTTCAGCTCCCTCCACAGATTTTCTATGGGATTAAGGTCTGGAGAATGGCTAGGCCACTCCAGGACCTTAATGTGCTTCTTCTTGAGCCACTCCTTTGTTGCCTTGGCCGTGTGTTTTGGGTCATTGTCATGCTGGAATACCCATCCACAACCCATTTTCAATGCCCTGGCTGAGGGAAGGAGGTTCTCACCCAAGACTTGACGGTACATGGCCCCGTCCATCATCCCTTTGATGCGGTGAAGTTGTCCTGTCCCCTTAGCAGAAAAACACCCCCAAAGCATGATGTTTACACCTCCATGTTTGACGGTGGGGATGGTGTTCTTGGGGTCATAGGCAGCATTCCTCCTCCTCCAAACACGGCGAGTTGAGTTGATGCCAAAGAGCTCCATTTTGGTCTCATCTGACCACAACACTTTCCCCCAGTTCTCCTCTGAATCATTCAGATGTTCATTGGCAAACTTCAGACGGGCCTGTATATGTGCTTTCTTGAGCAGAGGGACCTTGCGGGCGCTGCAGGATTTCAGTCCTTCACGGCGTAGTGTTACCATTTGTTTTCTTGGTGACTATGGTCCCAGCTGCCTTGAGATCATTGACAAGATCCTTCCGTGTAGTTCTGGGCTGATTCCTCACCGTTCTCATGATCATTGCAACTCCACAAGGTGAGATCTTGCATGGAGCCCCAGGCCGAGGGAGATTGACAGTCCTTTTTGTTTCTTCCATTTGCGAATAATCTCACCAACTGTTGTCACCTTCTCACCAAGCTGCTTGTCAATGGTCTTGTAGCCCATTCCAGCCTTGTGTAGGTCTACAATATTGTCCCTGACATCATTGGAGAGCTCTTTGGTCTTGGCCATGGTGGTGAGTCTGGAATCTGATTGATTGATTGCTTCTGTGGACAGGTGTCTTTTATACAGGTAACAAGCTGTGATTAGGAGCACTCCCTTTAAGAGTGTGTTCCTAAAAGATACCTGAGAGCCAGAAATCTTTCTGATTGAGAGGGGGTCAAATACTTATTTCTTATTGCAAATCAAATTATAACATTTTTGACATGCATTTTTCTGGATGTATTTGTTGTTGTCACGATCGTCGGGAACAGATGAGGACCAAGGCGCAGCGTTGCAGGCAAACATACTCTTTATTAAGAGACACGAAAAAACAACGAACGATATGTGACAGTTCACGGTCTAACATAAACAGACTAGAAACAAGAACCCATAAACACAAAGGGAAAGACAGACAGTTTAAATATGGCTCCCAATCAGAGACAACCAGCACCAGCTGACACTCGTTGCCTCTGATTGGGAGTCACTCAGGCCAACATAGAAATACAAACTAGAACTCCCAACATAGCAATAGAATACATAGAATTACACACCCTGGCTCAACATAACAGTGTCCCCAGAGCCAGGGCGTGACAGTACCCCCCCCTAAAGGCGCGGACTCCGACCGCGCCAACTAAATACCACAGGGGAGGGACCGGGTGGGCACTCCGCCTTGGCGGCGGATCCGGCTCCGGGCCTGATCCCCACTCCCTCTCCAACCCCCCAAAGTACCCCTGGTCCGGTCTGGCCCCGCTGGCCGGAGCTGGACTGCACACTGATGGAGCGGATTGCTCTAGCTCCGGCGTAACGCATCTGACCGGTGCCGGACCAGGCACCAGTGGAACAGGCACGGGCCGTGCCGGACCGACGACGCACACCACTGGCTTGGTGTGGGGAACAGGCACGGGCCGTGCTGGACTGAAGACGCACACCACTGGCTTGGTGTGGGGAGCAGGAGCGGGCCGGACAGGGCTGACGAAACGCACCACTGACTTGGTGCGGGGAGCAGGAACAGGCCGGGCCGAGCTGGCAACGCGCACCGTAGACTTGGTGCGGGGAGCAGGAACGGGCCGAGCCGGGCTGACGAAGCGCACCACTGACTTGGTGCGTGGAGCAGGAACGGGCCGAGCTGGGCTGACGAAACGCACCACTGACTTGGTGCGGGGAGCAGGAGCGGGCCAGACCGGGCTGGCGAAGCGCACCACTGGCTTGGTGCGGGGAGCAGGAACGGGCCGAGCCGGGCTGACGAAGCGCACCACTGACTTGGTGCGGGGAGCAGGAACGGGCCGAGCCGGGCTGACGAGCGCACCACCGACTTGGTGCGGGGAGCAGGAACGGGCCGAGCCGGGCTGACGAGCGCACCACTGACTTGGTGCGGGGAGCAGGAGCGGGCCGGAACGGGCTGACGAAGCGCACCACTGACTTGGTGCGGGGAGCAGGAACGGGCCGAGCCGGGCTGACGAAGCGCACCACTGACTTGGTGCGAGGGACAGGAACAGGCCGGACCGTACTGGGGACACACACCACTGGCCCTATGCAGGGATCAGGAACGGACCGGACTGGTAACACACCCCAGTACCTCTCGCCGTGCCTCCACACTTTCCTTCCCCTTTAACACCAGTGGCCCCCGTAACCTGGCGGCCTCCTCTGCCGACCTGCTGGACCGCTCTATCGCGGCCTCCTGCTGCCCCGACGTCCACGTCGTGAGCCCCCCCCTAAAAAATTTCTGGCCGGCTCTCCTCTTGGACCAGGCCTCCATGTCTCTAGCCAGACACTCACTCCACTGCTTCAAAGTCCAACCTTTCTGCTCCTCACTTGGCTTGGCCCAGTCGAGACTCTTACTCCACTGCTCCATAGACCAACCTCTCTGCTCTTCACGCTGCTTGGTCCTGTCTTGGTGGGTTCTTCTGTCACGATCGTCGGGAACAGATGAGGACCAAGGCGCAGCGTTGCAGGCAAACATACTCTTTATTAAGAGACACGAAAAAACAACGAACGATATGTGACAGTTCACGGTCTAACATAAACAGACTAGAAACAAGAACCCATAAACACAAAGGGAAAGACAGACAGTTTAAATATGGCTCCCAATCAGAGACAACCAGCACCAGCTGACACTCGTTGCCTCTGATTGGGAGTCACTCAGGCCAACATAGAAATACAAACTAGAACTCCCAACATAGCAATAGAATACATAGAATTACACACCCTGGCTCAACATAACAGTGTCCCCAGAGCCAGGGCGTGACAGTTGTTATTCTATCTCTCACTGTTCAAATAAACATACCATAAAAATTATAGACTGATCATTTCTTTGTCAGTGGGCAAACGTACAAAATCAGCAGGGGATCAAATACGTTTTTTCCCTCACTCTAAAGGCACCGGTGCAACAGAATAGTTATTTGGGTCGTTTGAGAGAGGTGTTTGTGTGTGAGTGAGAGAAAGATCCTTTTTACACACAGCTATTTTGTGAGTTTGAGAGAGTAAGAGGTGCGTGTTTGTGTCAGCATTTGTGTGTGAACAGAGAAAAAGGGAGCACTTAAGAGTGTCTGTATCTGTCTGGGAGAGACAAGGGAGGAAGAGAAAATTAAGACAATTTTTCCCCTAATTTCTTTCAGAATAAATGCAGGCCTACACAAATACAAGCCCAGAGCACCCTGACCCTCTCAAATATGTTTGATAACTTGAAGCCTTATGAACCACATTCAAGAAAGCTGAACTGAGTAGTGATAGAGTTCATCTGTGTGGACCACGTGCCAGTGTACAGTAGAGAAGTGGGGATTTAAACAACTTGTGAGGAAACTGAACCCCAAATATGTGCTACCTGGCAGGAACTTCATGAACACAGAGATCCCAAAGCTCTACAGCGAAACCAGGGAAATCTTAAAGGGTCAACTTGAAGGCATCCACTGCTACTCATGCACAACTGATCTCTGGCCCAGCAGAGTAATGAATGGATACATGGCTGTGACTGTTTAGTTTGTTTCAGATACCTGGAACATGCAATCATGGTGCTTAGGCTGCTCTGGTCTGAACAGCGAACACACAGTGGAGAGCCTAAGAGAAGCACTGGACGAGACACTGAAGGAGGACTGGGGCTTGCTGCTTACAGACATGTCAGGAATAAAAAAAAATTAACAACCAACAATGCTTCCAATAACCGCAAAGCATTCTCCGATTACAATTGGATGGCATGTTATGGGCATAACCTAGATTTGGCAATCAACAAGGCACTGAACATAGACTGTCGCTGCAAGCTTATTCAGGCTACGGAAAACAGTGTCAGGATTTACAAGGTCAGATCCTATGAGCAGGCAGCTGGAAGCTAAACAGTCTCTCCTTGGCTTACCAGACCACAAACTAATCCACAATGAACCAACAAGGTGGGGCTCAGCCTACGATATGGTAGAACGCTTTCTTGAGCAGCAGCCAGCTGTTTGTGCAGTCCTTTTTGATAACAAGAAGAAGTGGAATCTTATGCCAAAGACGACTGATGTCACTACACTGGAGATAGTGGAGCCAGGACATCTTGCACTAACAGGATTCACAGATGCCCTCTGCGGGGAGAAACACACCACCCTCTCCTCAGTTCTACCACTGCTGTGGAAAATCCACTCAAGCTTTACTGTTGCTGAGAAAGATGGCAACTTGGCTACAGAGATGAAGAGAAAGTGAGAGCTGACCTGGGAAAAATTTATGACGACAGAGACTTACATGCCATCGCGTGCATGTTGATTTTGTCCACCCACACCAGACGCTGGTTGAAATATCAAAACGAACTCTGAACCAACTATATTAATTTGGGGACAGGTCGAAAAGCATTAAACATTTATGGCAATTTAGCTAGCTAGCTTGCTATTGCTAGCTAAATTGTCCTGGGCTATAAACATTGGGTTGTTATTTTACCTGAAATGCACAAGGTCCTCTACTCCGACATTTAATCCACAGATAAAAGGGTAAACCGAGTTTGTTTCTAGTAATCTCTCCTCCTTCAGGCTTCTTCTTCTTTGGACTTCATATGGCGGGTGGCAACCAACTTTAAGTTGCATTACCACCACCAACTGGACTGGAGTATGGACCTCAGTTCATCTTTCAATCACCCACGTGGATATATGCTCCTAAAAACCAATGAGGAGATGGGAGAGGTGGGACTTGCAGCGTGTCAAGCGTCACAAATAGAACCAAGTGCTTTTTTAGTGCCTGGCTACGCAGACGCTCGTGAGCAGTGTGGATGCAATGATTGAATAACATGTATGTGTACATTTACTTTGCAAAGCTCGCGCACGTAACGCAAGCGGTGTGGTCAGCATGTTACAGATCACGCTGCCACTTTCCTTGATCAAAGATTCAAGGACACTTTGTCTTGAGGAAGCACTTCTAGAACAAGCAAACTCACTCCAGAGAGGCCAGACAGAACACACTCAACACAACAGAGCTGAACGGAACAGTGGATCATCTGAGGAAAATGCAGAGGTACCCATGCCAAGCAAATGGGGGGAGTCTTGTATGTCAGGGCTGTTATCCACCATCATAACTGAGAAAAAAGGAGCCCAGACCAGTGAGGCCCTACCCAGAAATGCCAGCCCACAAGAGAAACTCAAGAATGAGCTTGCCTTGCACAGCTCCATGGAGGAGATTTGATGCAGACCTAAACCCACTTAGTTGGTGGAAACTAAATGCAGGGACCTTACCTTTACTGTTGCAATGTGCAAGGAAGTTATTGAGCATATCAGCATCCAGCTGTGCTTCTGAGCGGGTGTTCAGTAACACCGGAATCATCTGCAGCCCCAGACGCTCTAGACTGTCTCCTCGGTGTGAATATGCTGGTGTCTTTAGCCAAAAACCGTCCACAAGTGATACATCTTGGCCTTTACCAATCTACGTAATAGGCTGTGTTGAATCAGACTCAGGACTGAACTGTTGTTCATTCAGTTGGATTGGGGATGTTTTCCCCTTTTTCGATCATTTATGGGCCTGTCTTACAAAGTGACAGTCTGAACTCATTATTTGTTTGTGACAGAGAGAAAAGGAGCAAGTAAGAGAGGGCGTGTGTGAGAATGTGTTTTTTAGCTCCACCAAAGGTGACTTTGATGTCAGATTTCTGGTATATTTGTGCAACAAACTAAACATTGTATTTTAATAAAAATTCACTGAAGAGTAAAGATGGTTTCATGTATTATTGTTTTGCTTACTGCCACAATGACATGTCAATCAATATGTAAGGTTTAATCAACGAGGGGCTACGCGTTCTCTTGAAAATAATGCATGCACGATGCGGAAGGTGTGTGCCATGAAGCGCAGCGGAGACAAATGTTCCCTTTGGTATCGCGATACTACCCGGTATTGTGATACTTGGCCTGGTATCTTATCGTTAGTAAAATGTTGGTATCATGACAACACTATTAAGGACACCTTCCTAATATTGAGTTGAGTTTTAAAAGCAAGATACAGTTTTGATGTGTTTGGTGTGCTTTTCGATTGCATTTGCATTGATGTCAGAGTAGTTAGATGGACAATAGAGCCCTGAGTACCAGGCCATTAGCGACCTCATGGTGTTAGCGAATAGGGTACTACCAACGCATGTCCAGAGTATATCAAAGGAGATTACCGTGACTCAAAGGTCATGACTGCCGGTGTGGCGGTAATATGGTAACTGCAACAGCCCTATTTATGACCAAATGCAGCAATTAAGGAGTTGGAGACATTTTACACTGAATGCTTTTGGCTGTCAAGTGAAACCATTAAATATTATTCTTATTATTTTAGTATTTTTTTCTTGAGATTTTAAAACAGATTCTACATTGAAGTGAAGCATCTCCCAAAACCTTCCGGTTGTCCTCCGAACCTCCCGAACCACCCCACATCCCACCTCCACCCACCACCCCTGCCCATCCAATCCCATTCACCCATTGTGAGTCAAAGAATGAACAGAACAGTAAATAAAAAAATTAACAGCAAAGATGAAAACTAAGCACAGTTTTTATTAAGACCGCACTCAACGAGCTGTATAGCGCAATAAGCAAACATGAAAATGCACATTCAGAGGTTGTGTTTCTCGTGGCCGGTGATTTTAAATTCAGGGAAACTGAAATCTGTTTTACCTCATTTTAACCAGCATGTCACTCCACACACACAAACAAGGCCCTGCCTTTACTACATCAGACACTTGCTTCATTAACCTTAAAAAGTTAAACCTTCGGGAGGGTTGGGGGGTTTCTATCTATCCCAGCGTCGTCTAGGGTAGGGGAGGGTATGGCCGGCAGGGGATGTAGAGCATGGCGTTTGCAACGCCAGGGTTGTGGGTTCCATTCCCACGGGGGGTATAAAAAATATATATATATATAATTAAAAAAAAAAAAAAAAAAAAATTATAGGTGGATGCAGTGGATTTGAGACACAGCCCATGAAAAAAACAAATATCTCTAGTTTAAACTGACAGATTTTGATGGGGATTGTTTTTGTATGTTACTTAGATTGACGCATGGGTGGATTACAGGCAACATTCACACTGAGCTAAAGGCTGGAGCTGCTGCTTTCAAGGAGCGGGACACTAATCCGGACGCTTAAAATAATTTAGATGGATGTGGCAGCTCTTGCAAACTATCATGAATTACAAAGGGAAAGCCATCCGCGTGCTGCCCAGCGATGTGAGCCTACCAGACGAACGAAATGCTTTCTATGCTGACGACACAACGGTGGTAGGACTGATCACCGACGACAGTGAGGCAGCCTATAGGGAGGAGGTCAGAGACCTGACATTGTGGTGCCAGGACAACCTCGACGTCAGCAAGACAATGGAGCTGATCGTGGACTACAGGAAACGGCGGGGCGTGCACGCCTCCACACACATCGATGGAGCTATAGTAGAGCAGGTAGAGAGCTTCAAGTTCCTTAGTGCCTCTTCCCCCTTAGAATGCTGAAAAGATTTTGCAAGGGCCCTCAGATCCTCTAAAGTTTCTACAGCTGCACCACTCAGAGCATCTTGCAACTGCAAGGATGGTGAGTATGGCCCAGTACATCACTGGGGCCGAGCTCCCTGCCATCCAGGACCTCTATACGAAGCGGTGTCAGAGTAAGGCCCACAAAATTGTCAAAGACTCCAGCCACCCAAGCCATAGACTTATCTCTGGTACTGCACGGCACGTGGTACAAGTCTGGAACCAACAGGACTCGTTATTGTTATTCACTGTGTATTTATTCCTCGTTTCACTATTTCTATATATTTTCTGGTGTCTTTATCTTTAACTCTGCATTGTTGGAAAAGGACCCGTAATTAAGCATTTCACTGTTAGTCTACACCTGTTGTTTACAAAGCATGTGACAAATACAATTTTATTCATTGATATCTACCTGTACTGTTAGTTCCTCTATTTCCTTTGTTAGTCTAATCTCTTTTGACCGAAACTGCTTTTAAAAAAAGATTAATATGGAATTGAATGGCCTCTGAACTTACATTTGAAAGTGTCCCATACAATAAGGGGATCTGCTTATTATGTTGTCAAATCAAATGTATTTGTCACATGTGCCGAATACAACCGCTGTAGACCTTACCGTGAAATGCAATACTTACGAGCCCTTAACCAACAATGCAGAGTTTTAAAAAAGTAAGTAAGAAAAATTAGCTAAATAACCTAAAGGAAAAATGGTAATACAATAAAATAACAATAACGAGGCTATGTACATGAGGGGTACCGGTACCAAGTCAATGTGCAGGGGTATGGGTTAGTCGAGGTAATTAAGGCAATATGTACATGTATGTAGGAGTAAAGTGACTATGCATAGATAATAAAAAGAGTAGCAGCAGCATATGTAAAGAGTGTGAAGGAATGTGGATGTGTGTGTGTGAGGCGTCAATATGCATGTGTGTTTTGTATGTGTTGGAGTGTCAGTGTGTCACACACTGACTTATGGGACTCTTGTATGTTGAGTCAGGGTGTGGAGATCTATGTCACTATTTCTATGTTCACATTCTGGTTATTGTATTTCTATGTTTGGCCGGGTGTGATTCCCAATCAGAGGCAGCTGTCGCTCGTTGTCTCTGATTGGGGATCATACTTAGGCAGCCTGTTTGCAATCATTAGTTGTGGGATCTTGTTCCGTGTGTGGGCTTGTTTTGTGTTTAGCCTGAGGACTTCACGTTACGTTGGTTTGTTGTTTTGTTCGTGTGTTTATCGTTGAAATAAACATGTATGCATTTCACGCTGCGCCTTGGTCTGACCCGTCCTTCAACGAACGAGACAGAAAATCCCACCAAACACAGACCAAGCAGAGTGCCCAGGAGCAAACACCCTGGACACAGGTGGGGAAGATTTGGTCTTGGGAGGAGATATTTGCGGGGAAAGGACCCTGGGCGAAGAAGGAAGCCCAGGCAGGAGAGGAGCAACGGCAACACAGAAGGCGCCGGCCGAGGAGGAAGCCCGAGAGGCAGCCCCAATAAAAAATGTTTGGGGGGTTTCCAGATTGAGTCCCTACGACCATGGGAAGAAGAGTGGGAACAGTTTTATACTGAGGAGTCGGAGGATGACGACGAGTTTCTGTTCCCTAACTCGTGGGGCTCCCGGAGGAGTCCTCACTGGAGGAGGAGTGCCGAGAGAGAGAGAAGGATCGGATCTGCAGGGTAAGAGATGAGGCCACCACATTACGGGGGATGATAGCAAGAATAGAGCGGGAGAGCTCCATTCAAGAGGAGGCACTGCAGGAGGCTCGTAGGGAGAAGGAGGAAGTAGATGCACGGAGAGAGGAGCTGGTTAGGCAACATAAGGAGCGTGGGTTAATAGAGGAACCCATGTATGCGGAGATACGCACTGTATCGCCAGTGCGCATGCACAGCCCAGCGCCCTGCACGTGTCGTGCAAAAGTGGGCAGCCAGCCAGGACGGGTTGTGCCGGCTCAACGCTCCTGGTCTCCAGTGCGCCTCCAAGGTCCAGTATATCCTGCTCCGGTTCTACGCACTGTGTCACCAGTGCACCTTACCAGTCCGGCCCGGCCCGTTCCTGTTCCTCGCACCAGGCCAGTGGTGCGTGTTCCCAGTCCGGCCCGGCCCGTGGCTGCTCCCCGCACCAATCCAGTGGTGTGTGTCCCCAGTCTGGCCCGGCCCGTTCCTGTTCCTCGCACCAGGCCAGTGGTGCGTGTTCCCAGTCCGGCCCGGCCCGTGGCTGCTCCCCGCACCAATCCAGTGGTGTGTGTCCCCAGTCTGGCCCGGCCCGTTCCTGCTCCTCGCACCAGACCAGTGGTGCGTGTTCCCAGTCTGGCCCGGCCCGGCCCGTTCCTGTTCCTCGCAGCAGGCCAGTGGTGCGTGTTCCCAGTCCGGTGCGGCCCGTTCCTGTTCCTCGCACCAGGTCAGTGGTGCGTGTTCCCAGTCCGGTGCGGCCTGTGCCTGCTCCCCGCACCAAGCCAGTGGTGCGTGTTGCCAGTCCGGCCCGGCCTGTTCCTTCTCCTCGCACCAGACCAGTGGTGCATGTTCCTAGTCTGGTCTGGCCCGTGCCTGCTCCTCGCACCAGACCAGTGGTGTGTGTGTCCAGTCCGGCACGGCCAGTGCCCGTTCCACCGGTGCCTGGTCCGGCACCGGTCAGCTGCTCCACTCCGGAGCCAGAGAAATACGCTCCACCGGTGCCTGATCCAGCTCCGGTCGGTTGCTCCACTCCGGAGCCAGAGCAGTCCGCTCCACCGGTGCCTAGTCCAGCTCCGGTCAGCGGTTCCACTCCGGAGCCAGAGCATTCCGCTCCACCGGGGTCCAGTCCAGCTCCGGTCAGCTGCTCCACTCTGGAGCTAGAGCAGTCCGCTCCACCGGTGCCTAGTCCAGCTCCGGTCAGCGGCTCCATTCCGGAGCCAGAGCAGTCCGTTCCACCGGGGTCCAGTCCAGCTCCGGTCAGCAGCTCCACTCCGGAACCAGAGCAGTCCGCTCCACCGGGGTCGAGTCCAGCTCCGGTCAGCAGCTCCACTCCAGAGCCAGAGCAGTCCGCTCCACCGGTGCACAGTCCAGCTCCGGTCAGCAGCTCCACTCCGGAGCCAGAGCAGTCCGCTCCACCGGTGCCTAATCCAGCTCCGGTCAGCGGCTCCAGTCCAGTCCCAGACGTCAGCCCCTCTCCAGGTTCGGGGTCTCCCACACCAGGGCCCAGACAGGGCTTGGTGCATTGTGGGATGAAGGAGAGGGGAAGCAGCGCGCCGAGGTCCAGACCAGACCAGGGGCGCAACGGGGAGGCTGAGAGAATGTCGTCATCACGCCCGGAGCCGGATCCGCCTCCGAGGCGGAATGCCCACCCGGACCCTATCCTGTTATGTCAGGTTTGTGCGGTCGGAGTCCGCACCTTTGGGGAGGGGGGGGGGGGTACTGTCACACCCTGACTTATGGGACTCTTGTATGTTGAGTCAGGGTGTGGAGATCTATGTCACTATTTCTATGTTCACATTCTGGTTATTGTATTTCTATGTTTGGCAGGGTGTGATTCCCAATCAGAGGCAGCTGTCGCTCGTTGTCTCTGATTGGGGATCATACTTAGGCAGCCTGTTTGCAATCATTAGTTGTGGGATCTTGTTCCGTGTGTGGGCTTGTTTTGTGTTTAGCCTGAGGACTTCACGTTACGTTGGTTTGTTGTTTTGTTCGTGTGTTTATCGTTGGAATAAACATGTATGCATTTCACACTGCACCTTGGTCTGACCCGTCCTTCAACGAATGTGACACAGTGTAGTATGTGTCAGCGTGTGATTAAGGTCCAGTGAGTATACATTGAGCCTGTGCAAAAAATTATAATGAAATAATAATCAGGGTAGCCATTTGATTAACTGTTCAGCAGTCTTATTTTGTGGGGGTTGAAGCTGTTAAGGAGTTAAGGAGATTTGGCGCTCCAGTACCGCTTGCCATGTGGTAGCAGAGAGAACAGTCTATGACTTCAGTGGCTGGAGTCTTTGACAATTTTTAGGACCTTCCTCTGACACCGCCTGGTATAGAGGTCCTGAATGGCAGGAAGCTCGTTCCCAGTGATGTATTACACATTATTTTTATTTATTTATTTTATTTATACATATTTGAACCCTTTTTATAGGTAGGCACAAATCTACTGTACCTTCAATCTTCCAATAATTTTTTTTAACCGGTACCGGTTACCTTCAGACGAGTCCCGTGACACTTGTGGGGGTCGTAGAGCAAAACGGAGAACACCAATATACCATTGTGTTTTCGAGAGAAGACCGATTTTCGGGATGTCTCATGGTCTGACAAACACCACTCTAGCTATGCCACCTTTCACCGCAGATGCGGAAGTGCGACATCAGCGGATGCAGTGGATTGAGACACATCCAATGCAAAAAAGATCTCTCTAGCTTAAACTGACAAATATTGATGGGAATTTTTTGATTATGTTAATTAGGTTGACGCACCGGGGGATTTATAAACTATTTTGTATTAGTTTAGAACAAATTATCATACATTAGGCTTTGATAAAATGTCCAATATCCCCGTCCACGTGGAAATACTGTAAGAGTTATTTGTAGGCCAATTAAATCTTGTTCCGATTACATTCTGTCTCCTATCAACACTTCTTTTAAACTTTTGGTGTCAAAGAGAAAGAGACAAAGTGGTCAAGACGACTAGCTTGATTAAGCCTTCTCCATGTATATCTCACTAGGTCTCGGTTTTTTTGCCTCCACATATTCACTAAATATCATATGTCCATGATATTTGTAATCTCCTTAATACCACACTCACTCCATGCTACACACATAAACACCCAACCATGCAAACTAGTTTGGTCATTATCCATTTAGACATCACACACTATAGCCTACTTTTTATTTACATTAGACATCATACACATTATCATTAAAACTAACCCAATATTACACACACTCAGATTTACTACACACTTAATGTCCTTACTGAAATGTTAGAACACCTGTCGCATCAGTTCACGGGCAAAAATGAATGAAACATTTTGAATCACCTCATTAAGCTGACTTATGCCCATTGCAAGAATCTCCATTCATGATCCTCATGGTACTTTTTGGCAGTAATTGTACAGGCATGAATAATGGTAAGAATAATTTAAACTTGTATCTCATTAAGGTAGGTGGTGAAATAAGTATAGCTAGTTGTAATTTTAACGACTTAGCAGATTCTAAGAAAAGACTAGCAGTAAGAGAAGGAATATAATATCTACTGTTTACAGGAAACTACATCTTTAGATGAAGTTGTGTGGAAAAATGACTCTGGTGGCGAAATCAACTAGCGTTCACAGTCTCACATCAGAAATAGATGTTCATTGTTGTTGCAAACATCAAATTTCAAAGTATTTATGGTTATGTTTAGGCATTAACTCTGAATTGTTACGTAAGGGTTAAGGTTTGGGATAGGCTTAAAAGAAAAATCTCAAACTACTTTCTATTGCTGGATTCAAACTTGCAACCTTTGGTATTTTATTAGGATCGCCATTCGCTATTGTGAAAGCAGCAGCTACTCTTCCTGGGGTCCCTACAATCAGAGACAGATGCTTGAAGGTAACAACGCTCACTGTTGCCCCTAGTGGCTGGTTTCCACATCATCTCCCGACGTTGAGTACTGACTTGTATCACGAATGACCTGGCTGGGCGAAATATACTTCTGTCATGGCCAAAGGAATTCAAAAGAGGTGATGATATTAATTAACAATTTTGTTTCCGATTGTGCAAACTGTCCTAAAATATCCGCAGGAAAGGTGGACCCTTTCGAATATGAAATTGATGGATAAACAGATTTGGCTCATTAATCTATATGGCCCAAATAAGGATGATCCGCACTTCGAAAATATTTATACCACTATTGAGCAAATGATCATATTATTATGGTGGGAGACTATTTTACATTTTTGTCATTTAGCAGACACTCTTATCCAGAGCGACTTACAGTAGTAAGTGCATAAATTGTCATACTTTTTTAGTACTGGTCCCCCATGGGAATCTAACCCACAACCCTGGCGTTGCAAGCGACATGCTCTACCAACTGAGCTACAAGGGACTATGACACAGTTTTAAGTACTTAAATGGACTGTAAAGGAAATCACACTACAAACCCTTACCCACAGGCACTTAATAAACAAAATGCTATTGATAGAAATCACATCCAAGTACGTCCACTACAATTGACGTTTCACATGATTATTAGAGAGACATTGCACTGCTATGGAGACAGCTTCACTACAGCTCAAATGTTCCCCATAAAATATGTTATTCCCCATTCCCTCCAATGTCCTTTGTCTGATATCTTCCCATTGATTGTTGTAAAGATAAATGGACATGTAGGCACAGACAAACAAAACCACAGAGACAAACACAAAAACATATTGAATAGAGAGATTTAGACAAAAAAAAGAGAGAGGGAGAGAGTGGGAGCGTTTACTTTAAAGAGTTCAGTCATTTGATGGCCTTCTAGGATATTCTGTTAATTGATTGCCTTGTAGGACTAAAGCCTGTCCCATGCTTCCCAGTCGAAACAGTTAGTGCATATATTATGACATATATTATGACAAGGTTTTTTCATATGTTCGTGCACAGACATTTTGGTGCAAATACCATGGTCTTTTCCTGCCATGGTAGTGACATTTTTTTTTCTTCATTGTACTAGATACCATGGTAGTAAAATGAAAACAAATACCATGGTTTTGTATAAGCAGCATGTAGTGAAATATGAAAGCATGGTAGTTGTTTACAATATATTATCATGATGGTCTGTGTCCCAACGTTTTTTTGGGTAAAGTGACCAAAAACATTGTCATTTATGATACTCACGTAATGCAACATTTACTACTCACTCTGCAATGGCAAAGAGTAGTTCTAGTACCCTCTTAAAGCCCTTTAGCTCATAGTGAAAATCCTAGTAGTGTAGTGTACACTCTTAAACCTTGAGACCTGGATAGGGTATGGTGATAAGAACGAAGAATACAAAAAAATATATACATTTTACTCATTTAGCAGACACTCTCACAAGTTTGTTATTAAGGCACATGAAAGTTCTCATGTTCCAGAAGGCATTTCTGCCAAAAAACGCATTTAATAACAAAATATGTTTTACTTTCAAATGCATCTCCTGTGAAGTAGTGACGTACGACATATGCCTAGTTTCCTGAAACGAGTCACATATGCTATGTACAGTACCAGTCAAAAGTTTGGACACACCTACTCATTCAATAGTTTTTCTTTATTTTTACTATTTTCTACATTGTAGAATAATAGTGAAGACATCAAAACTAAGAAATAACCCATGTAGTAACCAGAAAAGTGGTAAACAAATCAAAATATATTTTATGTTTTATATTCTTCAAATAGCCACCCTTTGCCTCGATGACAGCTTTGCACACTCTTGGCATTCTCTCAACCAGCTTCACCTGTAATGTTTTTTAAACAGTCTTGAAGGAGTTCCCACATATGCTGAGCACTTGTTGGTTGCTTTTCTTTCACTCTGCCGTCCGACTCATCCCAAACCATCTCAAAAGCTGTCATCAAGGCAAAAGGTGTCTATTTAAAGAATCTCAAATCTCAAATATATTTTGATTTGGTTACTACATGATTCCATATGTGTTATTTCATAGTTTTAATGTCTTCACAATTATTAAAAAATAGTACAAATAAAGAAAAACCCTTGAATGAGTAGGTGTCCAAACTTTTGACTAGTAGTGTAGTTAAAATAATAATGAAGCAAACAAACATTTTTACTATTTCCTTTAGCAATACATCCTTCTATTTTACTGTGATGTCTTACGAGGGTTTTGAACCTCCTATTTGTACCATTTTTACCGAGACTGCCCTAAAAATAAATATTTGATGTAAGAGTAATTTCACCATGGTTTTTCAGATCTCCTAACAATACTGTTTACATTTTTACATTTTAGTCATTTAGCAGACGCTCTTATCCAGAGCGACTTACAGGAGCAATTAGGGTTAAGTGCCTTGCTCAAGGGCACATTTACGTCATTTAGCAGACGCTCTTATCCAGAGCGACTTACAAATTGGTGCATTCACCCTATAGCCAGTGGGAAAACCACTTTACACTTTATTTTTTTATTTTTTTATTTTTTTTTGGGGGGGGTAGAAGGATTACTTTATCCTATCCCAGGTAATCCTTAAAGAGGTGGGGTTTCAAATGTCTCCGGAAGGTGGTGAGTGACTCCACTGTCCTGGCGTCGTGAGGGAGCTTGTTCCACCATTGGGGTGCCAGAGCAGCGAACAGTTTTGACTGGGCTGAGCGGGAACTATGCTTCCGCAGAGGAAGGGGAGCCAGCAGGCCAGAGGTGGATGAACGCAATGCCCTCGTTTGGGTGTAGGGACTGATCAGAGCCCGAAGGTACGGAGGTGCCGTTCCCCTCACTGCTCCATAGGCAAGCACCATGGTCTTGTAACGGATGCAAGCTTCAACTGGAAGCCAGTGGAGTGTGCGGAGGAGGGGGGTGACGGAGAGAACTTGGGAAGGTTGAACACCAGACGGGCTGCGGCATTCTGGATGAGTTGTAGGGGTTTAATGGCACAGGCAGGGAGCCCAGCCAACAGCGAGTTGCAGTAATCCAGACGGGAGATGACAAGTGCCTGGATTAGGTGTAACGATTCCGGCAGTCTGAGTCGGTTCCTGTCTGTGTATTAGTTTTTCTGCTCGGGATCTCCAGTTTCCCGAGGGTTCTGGAACGCTCCCTGCCTGGTTGCCGGGCTACGTTGCTAGGCGGGAGCTCTCCTGATTTCCACACCTGCATTCCATCAGCAATCTGCACACCTGGCCCTGATCATTACCTTCATAAGCTCTGACCTGACATCCATTCCCTGCCGGATCGTTAGCCATGAACAGTATGTTTATCAGCGGATCAGTCCTAGAGCTTAGAGCATTAGTTTTGTTGTTTTGCACCTTGTTTGCTTGTTGTATGCTTACCTCCGTTTTGTTCTCCCTACAGTCACTCGTCCGGAACCTTCACCCAACCTCTGCCTGATGGTCGGCGGCTGCCGAGCCATCATTGGACCAACCACTGCACCCTCTACAACTCATCCACGCCGCCCGCTCTGTTCCCTGGATTATTCAACATCACCCGTGGATCAGTTAAATAAACACTCACCTTTGACACCACTTACCTTGTCCTGGTCTGCTTCTGGGTTCTGGCTTAGTAAACCGTGACAGAACGATCCGGCCAGTATGAACCCAGCGGACCTGGACTCTGTTCGCCATGCCATTTCCCATCAGGAGAAGATGTTGGGCCATCATAGCACGGAGCTACAGGAGATCGCGTTGGCAGTTCGGAACCTTTCTACCGGTCTGACGGAGGTCCAGAACCAGCGCAAGTTTCCGGTGGAGGATCCACTACCGGTTTCACCCATCTCGCCTGCCGCTTCTGGAGCTGTGTCCTTCCGTGAGCCCAAGGTTCCGACGCCGGATAAATATGAGGGGGAGCTGGGAAGATGCCGTTCTTTCCTTATGCAGTGTGGGTTAGTGTTCGATCTACAGCCCTACTCTTATGCCACAGACAAGGCTAGGATAGCCTTTGTGATTGAGTTGCTGCGTGGTCGAGCGCTGGAGTGGGCTTCAGCCGTTTGGGAACGACAGGACCCCTGCATGGCTTCATACCAGGGGTTCACGGCCGAGATGAGGAAGCTCTTCGACCATTCCGTCCGAGGGAGGGACGCAGCTAGGCGCCTGTTTTCGCTCGCCAAGGAACTCGCAGCGTGGCCGACTTCGTGATCGAGTTCAAGACGTTGGCTGTGGAGAGTGGGTGGAATGAGGAGTCTCTGCAAGCGGCCTTTTACCAGGGTCTGTCGGAGCAGCTCAAGGATGAGTTGATCTCCTATCCGAGCCTAGTGACCTGGACAGCTTGGTAGCCTTGTCTATTCGGGTGGATAATCGAGTCCGAGAGCGAAGGAGGGAGAAGCAATGGGTTCCGTCCAATCGATCAGCTTCTCAGGTTCCAGTCGGGTCGGTGATTGGACCAGAATACGTCGATCATCGTCCACCACACAGGATTAGTGGAGAGGTCCTGTCTCCCGATTCTGAACCAATGCAAGTAGGGGCGGCACGGGTTAACCAAGGAGGAACGCCAACTCAGACGTAGGACTAACTGTTGCCTCTACTGTGGTGGTTCGGGACATTACCTCGCCACCTGTTCCCGGCGGTCGTCAAACTGCGCGGCTCGCTAAAGTTGGGAGGACTTTTAGCGAGCCAGTTTCGACCTCTCAATACCTCTGTCAGACCCCGTTTCCCGGCTACCCTTATGAACAGGAATCAGAGCTTAGCGATTAACGCTTTTATCGATTCAGGTGCCGATGGAAGCTTTCTTGATGCCGAGTTGGTGGAACAGCTGGGGCTTTCCAAGGAGCAATTGCCGGAAGCCATTGAAGCGACCACTCTGAACGGCAGTAGTCTGGCACGTATCACGATGAGGACTGAACCGGTTAAGATGCTGTTGTCGGGGAATCATTCTGAGATGATTTCATTCTTCATTCTGCCGTCTTCCCATGTTCCTCTGGTCCTTGGATACCCCTGGCTGAAGGAACACAATCCCACGTTCGATTGGGTGACGGGCAAGGTAACGAGTTGGAGCCTTGATTGTCATGCTAACTGTCTCAAGACTGCCTGTCCCCATTCGGTTCCCAGTCAGGTGATTGAGGCTAAACCCCCAGATTTGTCCCTGGTTCCCGAGACATATCACGATTTGGGGAAGTGTTCAGTAAGCAGAAGGCTCTGTCACTCCCTCCCCACCGACCATATGATTGTGCCATCAACCTGTTCCCTGGAGCTGTCTACCCCAAGGGAAGGTTATACAGTATCTCCCGACCTGAACGTGAGGCTTTGGAGACCTACATCAAGGAGTCCCTAGCTGCTGGTCTCGTTCGTCCCTCGTCATCACCCCCTGGGGGCAGGATTCTTCTTTGTGGGTAAGAAGGATGGCTCTCTTCGACCGTGTATTGATTATCGGGGGTTGAATGACATCACGGTCAAGAACAAGTATCCCCTGCCCTTGATGAGCTCTGCCTTCGACTCCTTACAGGGTGCTACGGTGTTCACCAAACTAGACCTACGCAATGCGTATCACATGGTCCGGATCAGAGAGGGGGACGAGTGGTTGACGGGTTTCAATACACCGATGGGTCACTTCGAGTATCAGGTGATGCCGTTTGGACTGACCAATGCTCCAGCGGTATTCCAGAGTATGGTGAACGACGTCCTGAGAGATATGATCGGTCTCTTTGTGTTTGTTTACCTGGATGACATTCTGATCTTCTCGAAGGAACCTTCCCGACCACGTCCAGCATGTCCGGCAGGTTCTGCAGCGATTGTTGGAGAATCGCCTGTTCGTGAAGGCCGAGAAGTGCGAGTTTCACGCCCACACGACATCCTTTCTCGGGTACATCATCTCCAGGGGAGAGATTAGGATGGACCAGGAGAAGGTTAGAGCGGTTCTGGAATGGGCCCAGCCCGGTACGAGATTGCAGCTCCAGAGATTTTTGGGGTTTGCGAATTTCTACCGCAGATTCATCCGGGATTACAGCCGTGTGGCCGCTCCGTTAACTGCCTTGACTTCCAGTATCAGGACCTTCAAGTGGAATCCGGAGGCGGATCGAGCGTTTCTGGATTTGAAGAGACGATTCACCAACGCACCGATTCTCTCTCAACCGGACACGGCCCGTCAGTTCGTCGTTGAAGTGGACGCGTCTGATGTGGGAGTTGGCGCCATCCTGTCGCAGCGATGCTCCACGGACAGTAAACTCCATCCCTGCGCCTACTACTCTCGTCGCCTTTCGCCTGCGGAGAGGAACTACGATGTGGGCAACCGGGAGCTTCTCGCGGTGAAACTTGCCTTGGAGGAGTGGCGCCACTGGTTGGAGGGGGCGGAGCAACCGTTTATTGTCTGGACTGACCACAAGAATCTTGCTTACGTGCAATCGGCTAGACGTCTCAACTCCCGTCAGGCCAGGTGGGCGTTGTTTTTCGGACGATTCAATTTTTCCCTGACGTTCCGACCTGGATCTAAGAACGGCAAGGCGGACGCCTTGTCCCGGATGTTCTCCAAGACGGAAGAGAGTGGGTCCAAGACCGAGACAATTCTCCCCCCGGAACTGCGTCGTGGGAGCAGTTATGGAAGATTGAGGAGGAGGTGATGGCGGCCCTTCGGACGCAGCCCGGTCCCGGTAACGGTCCACCCGGTCGGTTGTTTGTGCCTGAGTCGGTTCGTCCTGCTGTCCTCAAATGGTCCCACGCCAGCAAGATGGCTTGTCACCCTGGCGTGGCTCGGACGATGGCGTTTCTTCGCAGACGTTTTTGGTGGCCTGCCATGGCCGAGGATACTCGGGGTTTTGTTGCTGCCTGTCCAGTGTGTGCGCAGAATAAGAGTACCAATCGGCCCAGCTCTGGACTACTTCACCCCCTTCCTATTCCCCGGCGACCATGGTCGCATCTGGCCCTGGACTTTGTCACTGGGTTGCCCTCTTCTGAGGGGAACACGGTCGTTCTGACTATCGTGGACAGATTCAGCAAGTTCGCCCACTTTGTGCCAATTGCCAAGCTTCCCTCTGCCTCGGAGACGTCCGAGATCCTGGTTAGGGAGGTTTTCAGGGTCCACGGTTTGCCCAGTGATATCGTTTCCGACCGTGGCCCCTCAGTTTACCTCTGCTGTCTGGAAGTCCTTCTGTTTGGCCATTGGAGCTACAGTCAGTCTCACATCTGGTTTTCACCCCCAATCTAATGGTCAGGCGGAGAGAGCCAACCAGAAGATGGAATCCACGCTACGCTGCCTTGTCTCTTCCAACCCCACCTCCTGGGTCTCTCAGTTGCCTTGGGTTGAGTATGCCCACAATACTCTCCCTACATCTGCCACTGGGATGTCTCCCTTCCAGTGCCTGTATGGCTACCAACCTCCCTTGTTCCCTTCTCAGGAGAAGGAGCTCTCAGTGCCCTCTGTTCAGGCCCATATTCGTCGTTGCCACCGGACCTGGCATCGGGCCAGAAAGGCACTCCTTAGAGTTTCGGACCGGTATCAGCTCCAGGCGAATCGTCGCCGGATCCCCGCTCCCACCTATACCATCGGAGATAGGGTCTGGTTGGCCACACGGGATCTTCCTTTACGGACTGAGTCTAGGAAGTTGTTACCGAAGTTCATTGGTCCGTTTGTGGTGGAGAAGGTGATCAATCCGGTGGCAGTTCGACTCAAACTACCGAGGACGCTCAGAGTCCATCCCACCTTTCATGTCTCCTGCCTCAAGCCTGTTTTCCTCAGTCCTCTGTTGCCTCCTCCGCCTCCTCCTCCTCCTCCTCGGATGATCGGAGGTGGTCCTGCCTACACGGTGCGACGCATCATGGATTCCAGACGGCGGGGCCGGGGTTTCCAGTATCTCGTGGACTGGGAGGGGTATGGTCCTGAAGAGAGGAGTTGGATTCCGCGGCGACAGATCCTAGATGCTGACCTCATTCGTGACTTCTACCGCCTCCATCCTGGCGCTCCGGGAGTCCGCCCGGTGGCGTTCGGTCGGAGGGGGGTACTGTAACGATTCCGGCAGTCTGAGTCGGTTCCTGTCTGTGTATTAGTTTTTCTGCTCGGGATCTCCAGTTTCCCGAGGGTTCTGGAACGCTCCCTGCCTGGTTGCCGGGCTACGTTGCTAGGCGGGAGCTCTCCTGATTTCCACACCTGCATTCCATCAGCAATCTGCACACCTGGCCCTGATCATTACCTTCATAAGCTCTGACCTGACATCCATTCCCTGCCGGATCGTTAGCCATGAACAGTATGTTTATCAGCGGATCAGTCCTAGAGCTTAGAGCATTAGTTTTGTTGTTTTGCACCTTGTTTGCTTGTTGTATGCTTACCTCCGTTTTGTTCTCCCTACAGTCACTCGTCCGGAACCTTCACCCAACCTCTGCCTGATGGTCGGCGGCTGCCGAGCCATCATTGGACCAACCACTGCACCCTCTACAACTCATCCACGCCGCCCGCTCTGTTCCCTGGATTATTCAACATCACCCGTGGATCAGTTAAATAAACACTCACCTTTGACACCACTTACCTTGTCCTGGTCTGCTTCTGGGTTCTGGCTTAGTAAACCGTGACATTAGGACCTGTGCCGCTTCCTGTGTAAGGCAGGGTCGTACTCTCCGAATGTTGTAGAGCATGAACCTGCAGGATCGGGTCACCGCCTTGATGTTAGCGGAGAACGACAGGGTGTTGTCCAGGGTCACGCCAAGGCTCTTCGCAGTCTGGGAGGAGGACACAACGGAGTTGTCAACCGTGATGGCTAGATCATGGAACGGGCAGTCCTTCCCCGGGAGGAAGAGCAGCTCCGTCTTGCCAGGGTTCAGCTTGAGGTGGTGATCCGTCATCCATACTGATATGTCTGCCAGACATGCAGAGATGCGATTCGCCACCTGGTTATCAGAAGGGGGGAAAGGAGAAGATTAGTTGTGTATCGTCAGCGTAGCAATGATAGGAGAGGCCATGTGAGTATATGACAGAGCCAAGTGACTTGGTGTATAGGGAGAATAGGAGAGGGCCTAGAACTGAGCCCTGGGGACACCAGTGGTGAGAGCACGTGGTGCGGGGACAGCTTCTCGCCACGCCACTTGGTAGGAGCGACCGGTCAGGTAGGACGCAATCCAGGAGTGAGCCGCGCCGGAGATGCCCAGCTCGGAGAGGGTGGAGAGGAGGATCTGATGGTTCACAGTATCAAAGGCAGCAGACAGGTCTAGAAGGACAAGAGCAGAGGAGAGAGAGTTAGCTTTAGCAGTGCGGAGAGCCTCCGTGACACAGAGAAGAGCAGTCTCAGTTGAATGACCAGACCTGAAACCTGACTGGTTTGGATCAAGAAGGTCATTCTGAGAGAGATAGCAAGAGAGTTGGCTAAAGACGGCACGCTCAATAGTTTTGGAAAGAAAAGAAAGAAGGGATACTGGTCTGTAGTTGTTGACATCAGTGGGATCGAGTGTTGGTTTTTTGAGAAGGGGTGCAACTCTCGCTCTCTTGAAGACGGAAGGGACATGGCCAGCGGTCAAGGATGAGTTGATCAGCGAGGTGAGGTAGGGGAGAAGGTCACCGGAGATGGTCTGGAGAAGAGAGGAGGGGATGGGGTCAAGCGGGCAGGTTGTTGGGCGGCCTGCAGTCACAAGTCACAGGATTTTATCTGGAGAGAGAGGGGAGAAAGAAGTCAAAGCATAGGGTAGGGCAGTGTGAGTAGGACCAGCAGCAGTGGCGGCTCCTGAAAAAATTCTCAGGGGGGGCAATTTTTCTGATGATTTAGGTGACCTACACACATTTTAAAAAAGATATGTCCAGCAACAACATGAAGACAGGGGCAGCATATAAGTCAATACTGATATACACATTACTTGCTTCAAAAAGGCCTCATGGTTGAATTGGAAATATGTGCACCTGAGCATAATTCACAACAAGCAAGCAGGAGCTTTTGATAGAGGCTACTGAAAACATTGATGCAAGTTATTGGTAATAAGAAATTTTTATAGACTTCCATATTCTGCCCTCTTGTATAGATTTGTGAAAATGAACAGTGATAGACATTTTGCCTGAAAACAGAATTTGAAAATAATTTCTAGAAAAGGTAAACACAGCTATCTGTATGGCTTTGTAAAAATAAACAACCATATTCTGGCCAATTGTATAGATTTGTAAATATGAACAACCATATTCTGGCCAATTGTATAGATTTGTAAAAATGAACATGAACAGATTTTTTATTTATTTTTTTACTTTAAAAAATATGAAAAATAACTATTTTAAACAACATCAACTGTGAACTGATTTGGGCGTGTGTGTGTTAAAGAGACAGACAGGGAGGGACAAAGAGAGAGAGAGGCTACATTACTTGTACTGAAACTGTTCTAGCTTGCTGCATGATCAAATTCAGCTGATGCGCATAGCAATGCACGTAATGGGCATTCTTGAAATGCTTACACACCTTTTGCTGCACACCAGCCTTCTCTCCCCTCACATTGGCTCCATCGTAAGCTTGCGCAATGAGTTTGACTTTCTCGTCGTCGGCAAAAAGACCGTTCAGTCTCTCCAAAAGCACACTGGCGATTGAGACTGAGGTTGATTCCGAGATGGGAAGGAACTCAAAAAAGCGCTCCTGCACTTTGTGGTTGCTATCTATGTACCTCAGCACAAGCACCAGCTGTGTCTGTGTAGAAACGTCCGTGGTCTCGTCAGCTTGGATAGCTACGAAGTTCGCCGACTTCACCTCCTCCACAATATGTTCCCTCATGACCGCTAGCATACACTCCAGTAGCTCGTTTTGAATGGTCTTTGATGTGCCCTTGAAAACTTTAGCATTTTTAAGATGGTCATCAAACACCTCATCTAATTGTGCCACAAAGTTGACAAGTCCAAGAAAAATACCAAGGTTGGTGGAGCCCTCAGTTTCATCTTTGCCTCGCAAAGCTAGCCATCTTGACAGTTGTACGTGAATTGATTGACGCTGCTACCCGCTCTTTTCTTAGTTATGTTCATGGTTACTTATGTTACGTATGACTTAAGCGCGTAAGTGCAAGCCCTCCCGGAACCCATAGAGATTGTATTGAAAGCTCTGATATTTGAAAAAAAAAATATTTTACATGATAGTCTATGAGAGACTCCTGGGCGATTTTCAACCTGACTGAAATCGCCCCAAAAAGGGGCGGGCCATTTGAAGCACGACTTTAGCCTGATTGGACATTTAGTGGCAGATCAGACGTCTAGATTAGAACATTGAAAACTACTGTTGCCGTGATATAATTGATTAGAAAAAAAATCCCTTCCTTTTCCCGTTTGGCAGTGCGTCGCCCATATCGCCCTAATGAACACACCGCCCCTGACCAGCAGTGTCATTAGACTTAACAAACGAGGATCGGATGTCGTCAACCTTCTTTTCAAAGTGGTTGACGAAGTCATCCACAGAGAGAGAGGGGGGGAGGATTCAGCAGGGAGGAAAATGTGGCAAAAGAGCTTCCTAGGGTTAGAGGCAGATGCTTGGAATTTAGAGTGGTAGAAAGTGGCCTTAGCAGCAGAAACAGATGAAGAAAATGTAGAGAGGAGGGAGTGAAAAGATGCCAGGTCGGCAGGGAGTTTAGTTTTCTTCCATTTCCGCTCCGCTGCCCGGAGCTCAGTTCTGTGAGCTCGCAATGAGTCATCAAGCCACGGAGCTGGAGGGGAGGACCGAGCCGGCCGGGAGGATAGGGGACACAGAGAGTCAAAGGATGCAGAAAGGGAGGAGAGGAGGGTTGAGGAGGCAGAATCAGGAGATTGGAGGGAGAAGGATTAAGCAGAGGGAAGAGATGATAGGATGGAAGAGGAGAGAGTAGTGGGAGAGAGAGAGCGAAGGTTGCGGCGGCGCATTACCATCTGTGTAGGGGCAGAGTGAGTAGTGTTGGAGGAGAGCGAGAGAGAAAAGGAAACAAAGTAGTGGTCGGAGACATGGAGGGGGAGTTGCAGTGAGATTAGTAGAAGAGCAGCATCTAGTAAAGATGAGGTCAAGCGTATTGCCTGCCTTGTGAGTAGGGGGGACGGTGAGAGGGTGAGGTCAAAAGAGGAGAGGAGTGGAAAGAAGGAGGCAGAGAGAAATGAGTCAAATGTGGACGTAGGGGAGGTTGAAATCCCCCAAAACTGTGAGGGGTGAGCCATCCTCAGGAAAGGAACTTATCAAGGCGTCAAGCTCATTGATGAACTCTCCAAGGGAACCTGGAGGGCGATAGATGACAAGGATATTAAGCTTAAATGGGCTAGTGAATGTGACAGCATGGAATTCAAATGAGGAGATAGACAGATGGGTCAGGGGAAAAATTGAGAATGTCCACTTGGGAGAGATGAGGATTCCTGTGCCACCACCCCCTCTGACCAGATGCTCTCGGGGTATGCGAGAACACATGGTCAGACGAGGAGAGAGCAGTAGGAGTAGCAGTGTTTTCAGTGGTAATCCATGTTTCCGTCAGCGCCAGGAAGTCGAGGGACTGGAGGTTAGCATAGGCTGGGATGAAGTCAGCTTTGTTGGCAGCAGAACGGCAGTTCCAGAGGCTGCCTGAGACCTGGAACTCCAGGTGTGGGGTGCGTGCAGGGACCACCAGGTTAGAGAGGCAGCAGCCACGCGGTGTGAGGCGTTTGTGTAGCCTGGGCAGAGAGGAGAGAACAGGGATAGGCAGAGGCATAGTTGACAGGCTGTAGCAAATGGCTACAATAATGCAGAGGAGATCGGAATGAAATGAACTAAACATCTGGGAGAGGAGAGAGCAGGGCCTCCCTCACCAAAACTTCCACCTCAGAAACTATAATTGTTTCACTGAACCACCCGAACAAAAACTCTCCCAACTTCCACCTTTAGAAATCAGAATTGTTGTGAACTACAGCGGTTCAATGTTTCAAGGAATAGACTCAACCCACTTTATTCAGCTAGCTAACTATGACACCATAGCTAACTAGCATGCTAGCATCCAATAACACACAGTTTAGCACCAACACTTGGTCACAACAAACCACCAATAGTGTGTTAACACACTAAACAGATAATTCGTGTCCGTGTCTAGTTCCTTTCATAACGCAGCAATAATTAAACGTTGGCTAGCTAGCACAAATAAATTGTATTTAGCTGCCACAGTATAGCACACAATGGCTACTGTGTTGACTCTGTTCGAAAAACGGCTAGCTAGCTAGCTTCGTGCTACACCCGGCATCGCCGAAAACAATGCTAACCTACAATAACTACCCACAACAGCCCACGATGCCTAACTATGACACCATAGCTAACTAGCATGCTAGCATCCAATAACACACAGGTAGATCCATCTGAACACAGAGATGATGATTTAACATCCACTCTGGACCTGACTCCAAAAGCGAGCCACCGAAGGACAGTTCCAAAAGAGATGATCTTTTGATTCTGTTTCCTCGTGGTAGAGTCTGCAAAGGGCTGACTGTTAAAAATTGAGCATTATTTTTGTGCTGAGAATTTTCTAGTACTAAGTCATTACATTTTAGTCATTTAGCAGACAATCTTATACAGAGCGACTTACAGGAGCAATTAGGGTTTAGTGCCTTGCTCAAGGGCACATCGACAGATATTTCACCTAGTCGGCTCAGGGATTAGAACCAGCAACCTTTCGGTTACTGGCACAATGCTCTTAACCACTAAGCTACCTGTCATGTTTTGCAGAGGGGTCAAATACTTATTTCCCTCATTAAAATGCAAATCAATTTATAACATTTTTTACATGCGTTTTTCTGGATTTTTTTGTTGTTATTCTGTCTCTCACTGTTCAAATAAACCTACGATTAAAATTATAGACTGATCATTTCTTTGTCAGTGGGCAAACGTACAAAATCAGCAGGGGATCAAATACTTTTTCCCCTCACTGTAAGACTAGCATCAGGGAGACCAAGAACACAGGGAGTAGAGATGGCAGGAACAGCAGAAGCAATCATGAAGAGAAGGTTCCCAGAAAAAAAGGAAGAGATTGGAAAAATCTCTGACAAATGGGAAAAAATAACAAGGAAACTAGCAACAAAACGGCCAAAGGAGGGAACATTTGATGTAGCAGTGTGTGAGGAAATGGATACCCTAATAAAAACTATAAAACAGGAGAGAAAGGGGAGAAAAGAAAGAGGAAGAGAGTAAAGGAAAGAGACATTTTGGAAATGTTTTGGGAAGAAGGAAAGATGAGAGGGACATTCAGAGATGACTGAGACAGATGAAGCTGGAAGGAATAACAAGAGAAGACAGAGAGAAAACACAAGCCCCAGTGATCGCTCCGGCGCTGCCAGAAGAGGGCGCCATGGCACCTGTCATCACGGGAGGCAACAAAACACCGCCTCAACAGCAGGGCCGAAGAGGTCCTGCCGTACTAATAGTAAATATGGACACACAACAATCCCCTGGGCAGTGGCAAATCAAGAATAATGAAAATGGACCCAAGAATCAATGGTACCAACCACAGTATCAGACACACAAGAATGGTGGACCAAGAAGACCAGGTGTCTGCTGGGGGTGCAATCAATCAGGACATATGAGAAGGGATTGTCCTACCAAGTCGTGGTGGCCTAGGCAACCACAACAGGGTAATTGGCAAAGAAATGGCACCAGCTAAGATTAATGGCAGCAGTCTTAGAACTCGTGGGAAGGGCCAAATCAGGGTAGCTAGAGAAGCATTTATTTTTGACTAGGGGACAGGGGACAGCACTAACTTTTTGTAGGTTCTGGATTGATTACACAACAATTTATATTTTTTGTAAATCAATGCAGCAAGTTGAAATGATCAGATTACCGGAAAGTGGTTATGGGTTTGTTATGTTATAGGTGTATATTCCACTTAATGAAACATGGTAATACCTGATGTGTCTTGATTGGGAGTTTCTCTTCTAGGATGAATGATAAGGGAGATGTAGGAGAACCACGTCTCAAACAACATTTTAATAGATACTTGGGATCAAATATCACTGATTCCTTACACTGAGAAATTGACTGTATTTGTGACAGGGAAAAGTATTACATTCAGTGGGGTTAAAGAAGCCTTCCGAGGGTCAAAGATAATGGATTCTGAAAGGTGATGTAAATTGGCAGTATTTATGGGCGACAGCACAAATGATGGTTACGAATAGTAAAATGTTGTATCACGCTGAACGGGGTGAATTTGAGGGTTGTGTGTTGTAGTAAAGTGTTATGGGCGTCAAATGACGAGAACACTGATGGGTCAGACCATCATCACATTAGTAAACTGTTTTGGGGGAGGGGGGCCACAGGGCATGGGGGAAAGTACAACCAACGAGGCAAGAGATAGCATATTTGGGGATTTGAGTTTTCGAAGTCACAAAGCCTGTTGGGTGTGATCGAGTGGGAGCAGTGCGACTAGGGAAAAGCCTAGGGGTTTAAATCTCATGAGACTTTATTTTGTTTTATGTGCACTGGATTGTGAAATTCACCGGGGAAGGGAGCAGTCACGAGTGATGTTCTTGAGGGTTTTCTGAGTGGGGGGATCAGGAGATGTGGACTGGTAAAATCAATAGAGAGTGAGAATTTCGAATTTAAATTGTTTGGACTGGTTAAGAGGTATCAAAATGGAAACTAACAAAAAGTGTACTTTTTCTTCCAGAAAAAAGGGGGAGTGATTTTCTCTTTTCTTTGAAATATTTTCAGAGACTATAAATAAGGCCTGGCCATTTTTGTTTGTTTGTTGTTTTACTATATGTTTTTCAAATAACCCCAAACAACCCACTTAGTATGAAATGTTAGCCGTATAGGATTTTTATTTTTATTTTAGGGTTCTTTTCACGGGATAGCAGTGATATGTTAAAGGGGCTTTTATTTACTGAGTGATAAGTAAATACGTGTGATTTCTTTTGAAAAGAGCTGTACTAAGAACTTACTGATATAATATTTATGAAATGTTTTGAAGGTTGCAAATGATTAGTCTACTATAGAATGAAACACTTCTTTGAAGGGTTTGAATGACCTCGTACCTTTGTCCTGACTTTCTAGTGTGATTTGATCACCCACACTGGAAAACCGAGTGACATAGGATGATGAGTTTAAGGTAATTTATTATACCGAGTTAAGGGTCATTTATAATACTGATAATTATGAAAAAGTTTATAATTTGGCAATAATTCTATATATTCTGGATGAAGTGAGAGAGTTAGTCCTGAATGTGGGATATTCCTTGAATAATGTTATGGGATATAATTAAGTTAAGATATTCTCAAAGGTTTTAATTTAATTTATTATTTTGGTTTAACAGGCAATGTTGTTTTGTTTTTTGAATCAGGATGTGAGTCATGTGTCCAAAGGGAGGAGTAGTACTGGTCGGAAGTACTGGTCGCATGTTTTTTTTTTGGTAAATATGCAAGTTGTATTAAGTATATGAGCAGTAGTAATAATGTGTTATGGGGTTAGGTTAAATGTTTTTGTGATAGGAGGCAGGGTGTAGAGGAAGCCTGTCTATGAAACGAGTGGACTGTAACAAGCTGCAAGAAGGTGCACTTACTAATCTCAAGGCTTCTCCTGACTGATGAGAAGACATGGTACAGTAGCATAAGTAGCATACTGTGTCTCACCTAACCTAACAATGTTCTTAAGACTTTATTTCCATGAGGTGAAGGCAACTCTGCCCAACTGAGCAGGAGAATCTGAGCATTTTTCTGCGCTCTGGAGACTATGTGGCGGTAAAAGACTACAGAAGAAAGAGCTGGAAAGACCCTATATGGAGGGGCCCGTACCAGGTGTTGTTGGCTACCTCAATGACGGTAAAAGGGGCAGAGACAGATACTTAGATCCATGTGTCCCACTATAGGAGTGTTCCAAACCCAGGAGAGGAAGATGACCCCGCCATTGGGTAGCATTGTTGTCTTTTGTGTTTGTCTGTGTTTGTGTGTCTGTGCAGCAGTAACTCCGAGCTTCCCTATGGGTAGGCTGGTAGGACACTCTTCACAGACCGATGTCGATGGATTGAGAGGGACTCTGGCTGATCCAGAGACCCTAGTGACGGAAGAAGGTTAACAGCTAAAGTGACCATACATCATCATCCAGGTTACACCAACGGCTGAACGGATAGAGGGGAGCACGACCTGGTATCATCTAAACCATTGTACCAGAGTACCACGAGGGATCCGATGACTTAGAGATGTGGGTGCTGAGGATGCTGGAGCTGGCGAGAATCAGGAGATGGGGGAGGATGGCCACTACTGATGAGCTACGTGTTCTTGCTGATTCCCTCGGCGGAGGGGAAGACCTTCAGGACCTTCAGGACCTTCAGGACCTTCGAGACCTTCTAGATCTTCAAGATATTTCAGACATCCAAGATGCACCAGCTATCCCCATCATTGATTTCTCTGCCCTTGACTTGTTCCCTAAGAATAAGGGAATGGGATACTGGCATTAGGAAAGAGCAAAAGAACAAGACATAGAAGAGATATAGACAGGATGAAAGTGTATTCCTGCTCAAGCAGGAACCATAACTAGAATACAAAAAGGGATCACTATTAGAGTACGAGGGTTAAATTGTTATTGGTGTGGGAGGAACCAGCACCAGAATTATGGGGAAGTCACATGGGGTAACGGTGACCTTAAGATAATGAAAGAAAAAGACATGTGGATCATAGACATAAAGATAACTGCCCAAGACTTAGATAAACAATTTGATGTAGTACTTAGTGCTAAATTTCCAGGGGAAAGTGTTGTTGAAGTAGTTATTCCTTGGGAAAGTGCACTAAACCCTGTACATGTTAGAGCCATACCAAATGCAGAAGAAAGGGAATGGAAGGAGGCGTTAAACAATGACTGGTATAAATGAGTCAAATATATTACATTAAAATTAAATAGAGAAAATAGTCTAATATGCACCACATCTCTGTTAAAATAATTAACAGTAGTTCCAAATCTCCACAGTTACCAGGAATGTGCTATGATTCAACCACAACTTCTGTCATCTAAGGAACTCGGAAAGACCATATTGCCCAGCAGAATGTTTGACATATTTAGGAAATCCTGAATGTAAACAATTTTATAATCAACCAGGATGGGGAGAGTGTTAGGCCTACTGCTGCTAGGTAGCGCTCTCTCTGCTCTCCCCCTCCCCTCTGTCTGTCCTTGATTGCAGGAGTGAAGTCTGGTGTGCGGGACTCAGGGTTCCAGCTGCAGCTCATTCACCATAATCACCTCAGCCTTTAAGACCCGGTCAAACTTTCCACTCATCGTCAGATCATAGTCAAGACAACCATGTTAGTCTCGCTGCCGACTCAACCTGTCTGTTTTCGCTCTTGTGTTTTTTGGACTGTTTATTTACTTTTTCTCCTGTGCCACAGATATTTGGAACCTGACTCCTGCCTCCGCTTCACTCCTGCCACCACCATCCTGCTCTCCACTATCGGGCCTCTCCTTTGGACTCACCACGGACACTAGGACATTACGGTACCACACCTGCCCTGACCTGGATCTGTACCCTCCCTGTAACCTGGACTTGCTCTTCCCCATTTATTGGAAACCTGGACTATTGAACATTATAATAAACCTGTTAAAACTTCTCTGGCTTGGTGTACTTGTCTGCATTTGGGTTCTATCCAGTTAAATCATAACAGTATGATCTGACCAACATGAACCCAGCAGACAGTAGCTCGGATACCACCCCAGAGTGCACTCAAATTTGGACTGCCATAGCCAATCAGGGCATTCTACTTGGCCAACATGATACCCTGTTTAAGACGATTGCTGAGGACAGTCAGGTGCTGCTTAATCAGGTTCAATTACTCACCAATCAAGTGTCTGCCCTTACTACCCCTTCAGCCCAGATCAGAGAGCCTTTTGTTCCTGCTCCAGAGCGCTATGACGGGAACATGGGAACCTGTGGCGATTTTTTGACTCAATGCTCGTTAGTGTTTGAACAACAGCCCCTCACCTACGCCTCAGAAAGAGCCCGTATTGCCTACCTTATCAACTCTACTAGCGGTTCCGCTCGTGCCTGGGGATCCGCGGTCTGGGAGAGTCAGTCGGACATTTGCAACGCTTATGTGGCCTTCACCACGGAGATGAGGAAGGTTTTTGACCACCCCGTACGAGGCAAGGAGGCTGCGAAACGGTTGTTTTCTCTTCGGCAGGGGGCTCGTAGTGTGGCGGAGATGGCAGTGGAGTTTCGGACTTTAGCAGCAGTGAGTGGTTGGAATGACGAGGCATTACAAGGAGTGTTCATCAATGCTTTGTCTGAGACTTTAAAAGATGAATTGGTGTCATATGATGAATCGCCTACGCTGGATAATCTTATTTCACTCACTATCAGGTTGGATAATCGGATTCGGGAGCGCCGCCGGGAGAGGAGTGTTAGTTCCAAGCAACCTGTCTGTCATCAACAAACTCCTCCCTGCATCGTCCCTACGGAGAGAGCCGTGTCTTCCCGAGTCGATACGAGGAGCACTGAACCCCGAAGCCATGGAGGTGGGTCGTGCACGGTTGTCCTCAGAGGAGCGTGCACGTCGTATTCAGGCTCGGGTCTGCCTGTATTGTGGAGAAGCTGGTCATTTCGTTCCTTCCTGCCCAGTTCGTCCGGGGAAAAGGGCCGGCTCATCATTTATGGGAGAAGTTTTGGTGAGCCGAGCAGCTGATTCTTCCTCTTCTCCCCGCATTCTGCTCCAGGCATCCCTCCAGTGGCAGTCCCAGAATTTCTCTGTTAGTGCGCTGATTGACTCTGGTGCCGACGAAAGCTTTTTGGATAGAGAGTGGGCTCAACAAATGGATTTGGAGACTGTTCCTATGGACTGTCCGCTGCAGGCTAAGGGTCTAAATGGACAATTGTTGACCCGCATTACCCATCAGACTGTTCCTGTTTGTCTTAGAGTGTCGGGAAATCATCAGGAGAACATTCAATTCCATATTATCGACTGCCCACAGACTCCCCTGGTCCTTGGTATCCCCTGGCTCATAAAACACAATCCACACATTGATTGGGTGACAGGTAGCATTGTTTCATGGAGCACATTTTGTCATGTGAATTGTTTGTGTTCTGCTCAGACTCCTGCCAGTACTGTGCCTCAACCTCCACTGGAGTCCATGGATCTTTCTGCTGTTCCTGACGTGTATCATGACCTGGCATCCGTTTTCTGCAAACACAGAGCTACTTCTCTTCCTCCTCACCGGCCTTACGACTGCGCCATTGACCTCCAGCCAGGAGCCCCGCTCCCCAGCAGTCGCCTGTACAATCTCTCCCGGCCGGAGACGGAGGCTATGGAGAACTACATTCGGGACTCCTTGGCGGCAGGTATTATGCGTCCTTCCTCGTCACCTGTAGGAGCGGGATTCTTTTTTGTTGCTAAGAAGGATAAGACCCTCAGACCCTGTATTGATTACCGTGGACTTAACAACATCACCATTAAGAACAAGTATTCTCTGCCTTTGATTAATTCTGCTTTTCCCCTCCTTCATGGTGCTACCATCTTTACGAAACTGGATCTACGAAATGCGTATCACCTGGTGCGCATTCGTAAGGGTGATGAATGGAAGACTGCCTTCAACACACCCTTGGGACATTTTGAGTATCGGGTTATGCCTTTTGGGTTGTCTAATGCCCCTGCTGTTTTTCAGGCACTAGTCAATGATGTCCTTCGGGACATGTTGAATCGGTTTGTTTTTGTCTATCTGGATGATATCTTGATTTTCTCAGAGTCCTCCCAGGAACATGAACTGCATGTGCGCCAGGTGTTGCAAAGGTTGTTGGAGAACAAACTGTTTGTGAAGATGGAGAAATGTGAATTTCATGTGTCTGAGACCTCTTTTTTGGGTTACATCATAGCTCAGGGGGAGCTGCGGATGGACCCAGCTAAGATCTCTGCTGTCACGGACTGGCCAGCTCCCTCTACCCGCAAAACAACTTCAATGATTCCTGGGGGTTTGCGAACTTCTATAGGAGGTTCATCAAGGACTACAGCCGCATTGCGGCGCCACTCACCGCTCTCACCTCCATCTCACGACCGTTCGCTTGGAATGAAGGGGCCGAATCAGCGTTCGAAGAACTGAAACATCGCTTCGCCTCGGCTCCCATTCTGATGCAGCCGGACCCCGACCGCCAGTTTGTCGTGGAGGTGGATGCATCCGACACTGGGGTAGGTGCAGTGTTGTCACAACGTTCTCCTGAAGATAACAAACTGCATCCCTGTGCTTTTCTCTCAAGGAAACTTTCTCAGGCAGAGAGGAATTATGATGTTGGAAATCGTGAACTGCTCGCCGTTAAGCTGGCTCTCGAGGAGTGGCGACATTGGTTGGAGGGGCGGAACAACCCTTCATCGTTTGGACGGATCATAAGAATCTGGCTTACCTCCAGTCAGCGAAGCAGCTCAACCCCCGTCAAGCCAAATGGGCACTATTTTTTGGGAGATTCAATTTTTCTCTGTCTTACCGTCCTGGGTCACGTAACGTCAAGCCTGACGTCCCTGTCTCGTGTTCATTCGGCTGTTGATACTGGTAGTAACCCTGAACCCATTTTGCCTCCTACCTGCAGTATTGCAGTCATCACATGTGACATCGAGGGGATTGTTAGACAGGCTCAACATCATCAAGCTGACCCTGGGAGGGGTCCTCCTAACCGGATGTTTGTCCCTGAGTCTGCTCGCTCCCAGGTACTTCAGTGGGCTCACTCGTCTCCCCCTTACCTGTCACCCTGGAGTTTCGCGGACCCTTGACTTTGTGCGACGGAAGTTCTGGTGGGCCACGATGGAGGCGGACACTCGAGCCTTCATTGCTGCTTATGCAGTATGTGCACGAAGTAAAAACTCCACCCAGGCCAGCGCTGGTCATCTACGACCTCTACCTATACCCAGCCGGCCCTGGTCGCATATCGCTATGGATTTTGTCACTGGACTTCCCCCTCATCTGGTAAGACTGTCATTCTTACGGTGATTGATCGTTTTTCTAAGTTCGCTCATTTTTTGGCCCTACCTAAACTGCCCACTGCCAGAGAGACGGCTGATATTTTGGTTGAACATGTGTTCCGCTCTCATGGTCTACCCACGGATATTGTCTCTGACAGGGGTCCCCAGTTTGTCTCCCAGGTGTGGAAAGCTTTCTGTAAAGCTTTGGGCATTACATCCAGCCTGTCCTCTGGATATCACCCCCAGACCAACGGGCAAGCCGAGAGAGCGAACCAGGAGATGGAGACCGCACTTCGCTGTGTCACTGGGTCTAACCCTGGGTCATGGAGCTCCATGCTCCCCTGGGTGGAATATGCTCATAACACCTTGACTAACGCTTCCTCTGGTTTGTCTCCTTTTCTGTGTGCTCTGGGTTATCAACCTCCCTGTTCCCTTCCCAAGAGAGGGAACTTGCGGTACCCTCGGTGCAGTCCCACATGCGCCCCGCTGCTGCAAGGTCTGGAGGAAGGCCAGGGTAGCTCTGTCCCGAGCTTCGGCGTACATGCAGAGGCAAGCCAACCGTCACCGGTCCCAGGCTCCCGGTTACTCTCTCCTGGTCAAGAGGTATGGCTGAAGTCACGGGACCTTCCATTGAAGGTGGAGTCGAAGAAGATGGCGCCTCGTTTTATAGGACCGTTCAAGATACTGTCTATTGTTAACCCCTGCGCGGTTAAGCTACAGCTTCCTGCCTCCTACGGGTTCATTCCACCTTTCATGTTTCCCAGATTAAGCCTGTGTCGGTTAGCCCTTTGTGCCCGCCCTCTCGTCCCCCTCCTCCGCCCAAGATCGTGGGTGGGGGTCCGGTCTACACTGTCCGGCGACTTCTGGATGTTCGCCGCCGGGGTCGTGGTTTCCAGTACCTGGTGGATTGGGAGGGTTATGGTCCTGAGGAACGTTCCTGGGTGCCCAGGAGCTTCATTGTGGATCCTGCTCTGGTTCGTGAGTTTCAAGGTTACATCCTGATAAACCCTGTCGGCCGCCAGGTGGCGTCCGTAGAGGGGGGGTACTGTTAGGCCTACTGCTGCTAGGTAGCTCTCTCTCTGCTCTCCCCTCCCCTCTGTCTGTCCTTGATTGCAGGAGTGAAGTCTGGTGTGCGGGAGTCAGGGTTCCAGCTGCAGCTCATTCACCATAATCACCTCAGCCTTTAAGACCCGGTCAAACTTTCCACTCATCGTCAGATCATAGTCAAGACAACCATGTTAGTCTCGCTGCCGACTCAACCTGTCTGTTTTCGCTCTTGTGTTTTTTGGACTGTTTATTTACTTTTTCTCCTGTGCCACAGATATTTGGAACCTGACTCCTGCCTCCGCTTCACTCCTGCCACCACCATCCTGCTCTCCACTATCGGGCCTCTCCTTTGGACTCACCACGGACACTAGGACATTACGGTACCACACCTGCCCTGACCTGGATCTGTACCCTCCCTGTAACCTGGACTTGCTCTTCCCCATTTATTGGAAACCTGGACTATTGAACATTATAATAAACCTGTTAAAACTTCTCTGGCTTGGTGTACTTGTCTGCATTTGGGTTCTATCCAGTTAAATCATAACAGAGAGAAGTGTAAGCAATTAGATGTTAGAATAGGAAAAGGGAAACGCCAGAGTAATATCAAATAGACTGAGCAAATATAGGAGTGTTATAATAAAACAATTGGGTTATATAATTTGGGAGAATTCAAAGGAGAATGTGAAACTATATGGCATTTATACAGATAGCCTTTGGAATGCAGACACCCCTCAAAGAAAAATCTATCAGGCAGCAGGGTCAAGCATTAGAAATTGGTATTAAGAATGATTGGTGAAACATAATAATTTGTCATATAGTCAATGCTAATAGGGATTATTTGGATTGAAAATTAACTTAACTAAACTGTTATGATCTGTCCTTTCTCGAGGTTACTGCGGATGGTGTCTTAATGCAGAGCAGAGATAATTCGGTCCAGAACGGTGTGAACCTCAATAAAAACAAAAAACCCTCTATCCGGCGGAAGAGGAGCAACAAAGGCGTTGAAGATGTTCCTGTCAAGCACCACCTCTACCAGGAGACCTGAATCAGAACCAGCATCCAATCAAAGCAATAAACTGCCTTTTCCCTTATGCCTTTTCTCTCAAGAATGTGACAGGAGTACATATGGAGTGGGCATGAAGAGAGATCTATTCAAATACAACATTTTTCATAGTTTTGGTATACTGGTTGGCAAAATGGACAAAACATAATGGAGGTAAAGGTGGGGCGGCTCAGGTGTGACATTGGAATTGGGATATTGTCATGGGCAATCCAAGTTGAACTATGAAGCTATCTGAAGAACATAATGAAGACACGCCAGAAGATTGAGTGCCAGGGGAGGAAGGGATTGTTATTTGAGGTAGTATGTTGATTAAGGAGGTATTATACACTGCTAAATGTAAAGTATTTTAGAAGAATGCATTGAGATACTGATCTGTTGTTATTCTCCTTATGAGGAAGCACATGCTAGAATTTTGGATAATATGCAGTGGGGAGAACAAGTATTTGATACACTGCCAATTTTGTAGGTTTTCCTACTTACAAAGCATGTAGAGGTCTGTAATTTTTATCATAGGTACACTTCAACTGTGAGAAACGGAATCTAAAACAAAAATCCAGAAAATCACATTGTATAATTTTTAAGTAATTCATTTGCATTTTATTGCATGACATAAGTATTTGATCACCTACCAACCAGTAAGAATTCCGGCTCTCACAGACCTGTTAGTTTTTCTATAAGAAGCCCTCCTGTTCTCCACTCATTACCTGTATTAACTGCACCTGTTTGAACTCATTACCTGTATAAAAGACAACTGTCCACACACTCAATCAAACAGACTCCAACCTCTCCACAATGGCCAAGACCAGAGAGCTGTGTAAGGACATCAGGGATAAAATTGTAGACCTGCACAAGGCTGGGATGGGCTACAGGACAATAGGCAAGCAGCTTAGTGAGAAGGCAACAACTGTTGGCGCAATTATTAGAAAATTGAAGAAGTTCAAGATGACGGTCAATCACCCTCGTCTGGGGCTCCATGCAAGATCTCACCTCGTGGGGCATCAATGATCATGAGGAAGGTGAGGGATCAGCCCAGAACTGCACGGCAGGACCTGGTCAAATTACCTGAAGAGAGCTGGGACCACAGTCTCAAAGAAAACCATTAGTAACACACTACGCCGTCATGGATTAAAATCCTGCAACGCACGCAAGGTCCCCCTGCTCAAGCCAACGCATGTCCAGGCCCGTCTGAAGTTTGCCAATGACCATCTGGATGATCCAGAGGAGGAATGGGAGAAGGTCATGTGGTCTGAGGAAGAAGAAGGATGAGTACAACCCCAAGAACACCATCTCAACCGTGAAGCATGGAGGTGGAAACATCATTCTTTGGGGATACTTTTCTGCAAAGGGGACAGGACGACTGCACCGTATTGAGGGGAGGATGGATGGGGCCATGTATCGCGAGATCTTGGCCAACAACCTCCTTCCCTCAGTAAGAGCATTGAAGATGGGTCGTGGCTGGGTCTTCCAGCATGACAACGACCCGAAACACACAGCCAGGGCAACTAAGGAGTGGCTCCGTAAGAAGCATCTCAAGGTCCTGGAGTGGCCTAGCCAGTCTCCAGACCTGAACCCAATAGAAAATCTTTGGAGGGAGCTGAAAGTCCGTATTGCCCAGCGACAGCCCCGTAACATGAAGGATCTGGAGAAGGTCTGTATGGAGAAGTGGGCCAAAATCCCTGCTGCAGTGTTTGCAAACCTGGTCAAGACCTACAGGAAACTTATGATCTCTGTAATTGCAAACAAAGGTTTCTGTACCAAATATTAAGTTCTGCTTTTCTGATGTATCAAATACTTATGTCATGCAATAAATGCAAATTAATTACTTAAATCATACAATGTGATTTTCTGGATTTTTGTTTTAGATTCTGTCTCTCACAGTTGAAGTGTACCTATGATAACCTATGAGACCTCTACATGCTTTGTAAGTAGGATAACCTGCAAAATCGGCAGTGTATCAAATACTTGTTCTTCCCACTGTAAATGTACATTCTGCCAATGTCGATATGTGCTAAGGTGAGAGTTTTAACTTTCAATGATGGAACCAATGTGACTAACTAAGAATTGTCATTCTAAATTTGTTTTGGGTAAATAATTTGATTATGATTATGAGTTGTAAGCTGACTGATTGATCTGAATAAGTTATTAATATGTTAATAACTAAAGATGTTGACACTATTCTCAACATGTCTTAGATATTATGGTTAAAACAAAATTGTATTTATTTTATGTGTTGGGATACCAACACATATTGGAATTGTTTTGAGTAGGAGTATTGATATTGTTCATTGTGAGTATAACCATGAATGCAAAGATTGTGATTGATAGCATGAACATAATATACTTTTGTAAGGTTGTGGGAATATGAGGGAGATTTTTTAGTGGACTATGAGATAAAACTGAGTTAATCATGAACATATAGTTAGAATTCTCTGTTGCTAGGCAATAACTTAATTGGGTCACTCTCCCGAGTGGCGCAGTGGTCTGTGCCACTAGAGATCCTGGTTCGAATCCAGGCTCTGTTGTAGCTGGCCGCGACCGGGAGACCCATGGGGCGGCGCGCAATTGGCCCAGCGTCGTCCAGGGTAGGGGAGGGAATGGCCGGCAGGGATGTAGCTCAGTTGATAGAGCATGGCGTTTGCAACGTCAGGGTTGTGGGTTCGATTCACACAGGGGGTATGAAAAAATAAATATGTATGCACTAACTAACTGTAAGTCGCTCTGGATAAGAGCGTCTGCTAAATGACTAAAATGTCAAATGTAATGTAAATGTCATTTCACTGTGTGTGTGTGAACTGTGAATCTTACCTAGGGTCATATTGGTCGCTCTTACCTAAATCCATGGCTGTCCTACCTTATCAGAGACTGAAACCAGACTGTGGCCTTTTGCCTCTCTCCTCAAACAAAGTGGAAAGAGCGACGCCAGGGTTGAACAGAGTTCATGCTAAACCTTTGTCTCTCCTTGGCTACCTTCTTGATTGATTACAGCATGATGGGGTGGGGTTTGTGTATGTTTGAAAGATTAAGTGTGAACCTGTCATATCCAACAATCAGTCTTCAGGTCAAGACCGGGAGAGCTGTGATTGAACAGAGTTTAAACTGAACATGAGTGTTTTTGCATGACAAGGGCATGATTGATTGTAATAATATTGTTTCTAAATTGAATGACAGTCGAATTTAGCCGCCATCATAGACAAAGGAAGTGGGCGGAGCGATAGAGAGCGGGAAACTGAAGAGGGAGGGATTTTAAGCTAGGATGTGTGTGAATGAGACTATATAGAGGGGGAGCAGAGAGAGAGAAGGGAGACTACTCTGCTGACCAGTCCCGCTTTGTTGAATTGTAAATAAAGTAAATCTTGATTTTACAAAAACTCTGGAACAACTTTCATTTTAATAAAGTATTGTGATTATTTTCCACAACACGGTGAAGCATGGTTGTGGCAGCATCATGCTGTGGGGATGTTTTTCAGCAGCAGGGACTGAGAGGCTAGTCAGGATCGAGGGAAAGATGAGTGGAGCAAAGTACATTTAAATTTATATTTACTTAATTTAGCAGACACTCTTATCCAGAGCGACTTACAAATTGGTGCATTCAACTTATGATAGCAAGTGGGACAACCACTTTTTTTCTTCTTTTTTTATGGGGGGGGTGGGGGAGGGGGAGGTAGAAGGATTGCTTTATACTATTCCAGGTATTCCTTAAAGAGGTAGGGTTTCAAGTGTCTCCGGAAGGTGGTCAGTGACTCCGCTGTCCTGGCGTCGTGGGGGAGCTTGTTCCACCATTGGGGTGCCAGAGCAGCAAATAGCTTTGACTGGGCTGAGCGGGAACTGTGCTTCTGAAGAGGTAGGGGAGCTAGCAGGCCAGAGGTGGATGAACGTAGTGCCCTCGTTTGGGTGTAGGGTCTGACCAGAGCCTGAAGGTAAGGAGGTGCTGTTCCCCTCACTGCTCCGTAGGCAAGCACCATGGACAGATCCTTCATGCAAATCTGCTCCAGAGCGCTCAGGACCTCAGACTGGGGCGAAGGTTCACCTTCCAACAGGACAACGACCCTAGGCACACAGCCAAGACAACACAGGAGTGGCTTCGGGACAAGTCTCTAAATGTCCTTGAGTGGCCCAGCCAGAGCCCAGTCTTGAACCCGATCAACATCTCATCTCATACACAATCCATGTCTCAGTTGTCTCAAGACAAAAACCTGTCTCCTCCCCTTCCTCTACACTGATTTTAAGTGGATTTTAGAAGTGACATCAATAAGGGATCATAGCTTTTCACCTGATCAGTCTTTTCACCTGTGTCATGGAAAGAGCACCAATTTAACCCAAGACAAGTTACTTTTTTAGGTCATAGACTATTGTACATGGTCAGATTTATGTATGTTAAGTCTACATTTCAGCATGTATTCATGCACTCTACATCAATAAGCAGTCAAACCAACCCTCCCTATACTTCACTGTGCCATGGTATCCCTTCTCAGAGACATCAAGCTGTCTTGGCGCTCACTGTTAAATGCAGTAGTTGTGTTTACAGTTAAATAGAGTGAAAACATCTAGTGCTGTGCTGTGCTGTGACACACCAAGGCTTCCCCCTAGGGCAAACTAGCTGCTGGATTTCACACTGGATATGATATGCTGCATGCAGATAGACATATTCAACTCTGCCTGTTGTTTCAAAGAAAGAAGACGAGTCGTGAAAAGAAGGAGGTGACAGATATGATTCCTGTACTTTGACAGAGGCAGATGGACGGACAGACGGAAGGGCGTACGGACAGGAGAATAAGTCCTCATACAGTGCCTTCAAAAAGTATTCAGAAAGTATTCATACCCCTTGACTTATTCCACATTTTGTTGTCTTACAGACTGAATTGAAAATGGATTCAAAAAACTTTTCTCACCCATCTACACACTATACCCCATAATGACATAGTGAAAAAAAACATATATTCTGTACAGGTTTCCTTCTTTTCTCTCTGGCTGTGATATGAGAACTTAGGAGGGATCAACAACATTGTAGTTATTCCACAATACTAACCTAATTGACAGAGTGAAAAGAAGGAAGCCTGTACAGAATGAAAATATTCCAAAATAGGTATCCTGTTTGCAATGAGGCACTAAAGTAATACTGCAAAAGATGTGGCAAAACAATTAACTTTTTGTCCTGAATCCAAAGTGTTTTGTGTGAAACAAATCCAATACAACACATTACTGAGTACCACTCTTCATATCTTCAAGCATAGTGGTGGCTGCATCATGTTATGGGTATGCTTGCAATTGATAAGGACTGGGGAGTTTTTCAGGATAAAATAGACAATGAATGGAGCTAAGCACAGGCTAAATCCTAGAGGAAAACCTGGTTCAGTCTGCTTTGCACCAGACACTGGGAGATTAGTTCACCTTTCAGCAGGACAATAACCTAAAACAAAGTCTAAATCTACACTGAAGTTGCTTACCAAGAAGAGCGTGAATGTTCCTGAGTGGCCGAGTTACAGTTTTGACTTAAATCTGCTTGAAAATCTATGGCAAGACCTGAAAATTGTTTGTCTAGCAATGATCAAGTGGCGCAGACGAGGATGGCGGCCTCGCAAATAGCAGCATTTTGTTTTTTTATGTATTATCTTTTACATTATTAGCTCAAAGTGTTTTGTATCATTGCATACAGCCGGGAAAAACTATTGGATATCAGAGTGGCGGTAACTCACCAGCATTACGACCAGGAATACGACTTTCCTGAAGCAGATCCTTTGTTTGCTCTCCCCAGGGCAATTGAACTGATTCCAGCAGCTGACCCAAAACATCGCTGGCGGAGGAGAGGCACTCGGAGCGGCCTGCTGGTTCGACTTAGGAGGTGCGCACACTACCCACCGCTTCCAAGTATACTACTCGCTAATGTTCAGTCTCTGGTTAACAAGCTCGACGAGCTCTGGGCAACGATTTCTTTCCAGAGAGACATCAAGGCCTGTAACATACTTTGTTTCACGGAAACATGGCTCTCTGGGGATATTCTGTCGAAATCGGTCCAGCCAGATGGGTTCTCAGTTCATCGTGCAGACAGGAATAAATATCTCTCTGGGAAGCAGACGGGCGGAGGTGTGTGTTTCATGATTAACGACTCATGGTGTAATTGTAGAAACATACAGGAACTCAAGTCCTTCTGTTCACCCGACCTAGAATACCTCACAATCAAATGCCGACCGTATTATCTCCCAAGATAATTTTCTTTGGTTATAGTCACGGCCGTGTATATCCCCCCTCAAGCCGATACCACTACGGCCCTCAAAGAACTTTACTGGACTTTATGCAAACTGGAAACCACATATCCTGAGCCTCCATTTATTGTATCCGGGGATTTTAACAAAGCATATTTGAGGACTAGGCTGTCGAAGTTCTATCAACATATCGACTGTTGTACTCACGCTGCTAAAATCCTCGACCATTGCTATTCGAACTTCCGGTATGGTTATAAGGCCCTCCCCCGCCCTCCTTTCGGCAAATCTGACCACGACTCCTTTCTGCTCCTCCCTTCCTATAGGCAGAAACTCAAACAGGAAGTACCCGTGCTAAGGACGGTTCAACGCTGGTCTGACCAATCGGAATCCACACTCCAAGATTGTTTTGATCACGCGGACTGGGATATGTTCCGGGTAGCTTGCAAAAATAATTTAGACGAATACACTGAAATGGTGACTGAGTTTATCAGGAAGTGTATAGGTGATGTTGTGCCAACTGTGATTATTAAAACCTACCCTAACCAGAAACCATGGATGGATGGCAGCATTCGCGCAAAACTGAAAGCGCGAACCACTGCATTTAACCATGGCAAGGTGACTGGGAATATGGCAGAATACAAACAGTGTAGCTACTCACTCCGCAAGGCAATTAAACTGGCAAAACATCAGTATAGAGACAAAGTGGAGTCGCAATTCAATGGCTCAGACACGAGACGTATGTTGCAGGGTCCACAGACAATCACGTACTACAAAAGGAAAACCAGCCACGTCGCCGACACCGACATCTCGCTTCCAGACAAGCTAAACACCTTCTTCGCCCTCTTTGAGGATAACACAGTGCCACCGAAGAGGCCCACTACCAAGGACTGTGGCCTCTCCTTCTCCGCGGCCGACGTGAGTAAGACATTCAAGCATGTTAACCCCTGCAAGGCTGCTGGCCCAGCCGGCATCCCTAATGACTATCGCCCCGTAGCACTCATCTCTGTCATAATGAAGTGCTTATAGAGACTAGTCAAGGATCATATCACCTCTGCCTTACCTGTCACCCTAGACCCACTTCAATTTGCTTACCGCCCCAATAGATCCACAGGCGATGCAATCGCCATCAAACAGCACACTGCCCTATCCCATCTGGACAAGAGGAATACCTATGTAAGAATGCTGTTCATTGACTACAGCTCAGCATTCAACACCATAGTACCCTCCATCATTAAGCTCGAGGCCCTGGGTCTGAACCCCGCCCTGTGCAACTGGGTCCTGGACTTCCTGACGGGCCGCCCCCAGGTGGTGAAGGTAGGAAACAACATCTCCACTTTGCTGATCCTCAACACTGGGGACCCACAAGGGTGCGTGCTCAGCCCCCTCCTGTACTCCTTGTTCACCAATGACTGCGTGGCCAAGCATGCCTCCAACTCAATCATCAAGTTTGCAGACGACACAACAGTAGTAGGCTTGATTACCAACAATGACGAGACAGCCTACAGGGAGGATGTGAGGTCTCTGGGATTGTGGTGCCAGGAAAATAACCTCTCACTCAACGTCAACAAAACAAAGGAGATGATCATGGACTTCAGGAAACAGCAGAGGGTCCACATCGACAGGACTGCAGTGGAGAATGTGGAAAGCTTCAAGTTCCTTTGCGTACACATCACTGACAAACTGAAATGGTCCACCCATGCAGACAGTGTGGTGAAGAATGCGCAACAGAGCCTCTTCAACCTCAGGAGGCTGAAGAAATGTGGCTTGGCACCTAAAACCCTCACAAACTTTTACAGATGCACAATTGAGAGCATCCTGTTGGGCTGTATCACTGCCTGGTATGGCAACTGCACCGCCCGCAACCACAGGGCTCTCCAGAGGGTGGTGCGGTCTGCCGAACGCATTATCGGGGGCAAACTACCCGCCCTCCAAGACACCTACAGCACCCGATGTCACAGGAAGGCCAAAAAGATAATCAAGGACATCAATCACCCGAGCCACTGCCTGTTCACCCCGCTATCATCCAGAAGGCGAGGTCAGTACTGGTGCATCAAAGCTGGGACAGGGAGAATGAAAAACAGCTTCTATCTCAATGCCATCAGACTGTTAAATAGCCATCACTAGCACATTAGAGGCTGCTGCTGCCTATTGAAATCACTGGCCACTTTACGAAATGGAACACTAGTCACTTTAATAATGTTTACATATCTTGCACTACTCATCTCATATGTATATACTGTATTATATTCTGTAATATTCTACTGTATCTTAGTCCATGCCGCTCTGTCATTGCTTGTCCATGTATATATTCTTAAATTCCATTCCTTACTAGATTTGTGTATATTGGGTATATGTTGTGGCCTCCTGTAGCTTAGTTGGTAGAGCATGGCGCTTGCAATGCCAGGGTTGTGGGTTTGATTCCCACGGGGGGCCAGTATGAAAAAATGTATGCAGTCACTAACTGTAAGTCGCTCTGGATAAGAGCGTCTGCTAAATGACTAAAATGTAAATGTTGTGAAATTATTAGATATTACTGCACTGTCGGAGCTAGAAGCACAAGCATTTTGCTACACCCGCAATAACATTTTACATTTAAGTCATTTAGCAGACGCTCTTATCCAGAGCGACTTACAGTTAAGTTAGTTATTTTATTTTATTATTTCATACCCCCCGTGGGAAACGAACCCACAACCCTGGCGTTGCAAACGCCATGCTCTACCAACTGAGCTACATCCCTGCCGGTCATTCCCTCCCCTGCCCTGGACAACGCTGGGCCAATTTTGCACCGCCCCATGGGTCTCCCGGTCGCGACCTGCTATGACAGAGCCTGGATTCAAACCAGGATCTCTAGTGGCACAGCTAGCACTGCGATGCAGTGCCTTAGACCACTGCGCCACTCGGGAGTCAATAACATCTGCTAAACACATGTATGTGACAAATACATTTTGATTTGATTTGATCAACAAACAATTTGACAGAGCTTGAAGAATTTTGTAAATAATAATGGGCAAATGTTGCACAATGTTGCACAATCCACGTGTGGAAAGTGCTTAGAGACTTACCCAGAAAGATAAACAGCTGTAATCGCTGCCAACGGTGATTCTAACATGTATTGACTCAGGGGGTTGAATACCTATGTAATCAAGATATATTAGTGTTTTCTTTTCTTTTTTGCAAATGTTATTTAAAAAAATCCACTCAAGACATTCGAGTATTTTGTGCGGATCGTTGACAAAAAAATTACAATTGAAACCATATTAAACCCACTTTGTAACACAACAAAATGTGGAAAAAGTCAAGGGGTGTGAATGCTTTCTGAAGGCACTGTATATCATCAGGTGGAAGAATGAAATAAATGTAATTTACTCGTTAAAATAAAAACAATTATGAAAACGTGTTGTTCATCTTTTTTTTTATATATGTTGGCAACCGTTTTATAAAAGCAATAAGGCCCTCGAACCCGGGAGCCTCGAGTCTAAGAACAGCCCTAAATCGGGAGTTATCACACGTTATACCACAGCATTGTTGAATTCTCATTTCTGATTGGCTAGAAGGGCATTCTTGAATGGACATTAAAACCAGATAACGGGACAGTTGGAAAATATATATCGGGACAGTTGGAAAAGATATCGGGACACCTTGCAATCATGACGCTATATGCACCTACACATGCATACTGTACTTGCTACAAAGTTACAGAAAGCTAAACCAACAAGCACACAAACTGAAATTGGATACATTGTAAACGCAGGTCCAACGAAGACAAATGTAGCTAGCTAGCAATTGATTCGTTTTTGCAAAGACATATTTGTTTGGAGAATCTGATGACCTAACGTGGTGAGTGATGAACATGAATTTCTCTGGTCCCTAATGTAGTCATGACGCAAGTGGTGCTATGCTGTCAAGTCTAGTTTGACCAGCTGTTTTCAACAACTTATATTTTTTTATTTGGTTGTCATATTGGCAGGTTTGCTTGCAACAAACTATTTAGCTAGCTTCTAGCCTAGTGTTTGATATGCAATGTGATCTTCTCATAAGGAACTGTGTCGATGAGTGTCCTGATGAGAAGACACAATGCCAGGAAAAAATGGGCATCTTCAACTCACTGTTATGGATGTCTCCAAATGAATATCAACAGAAAACAACATAAACAAATGCAAATACAGCTACATTGCTGTTATTCTGGCTGTAGAGGTCGTGACTGTGTTAACGTTAGCCGTAGCTAGTTGGCTAGCTAGCAAGCAATGGATGAGAACAATGCCAGCGAGCATGGCAACGGAACATATAGAATGAACAACTGGGTCATGTCCTAGACAGCACAGTGTCCCAGTGTGTATGCTCAGTGCATGGGTACAACTCAATATTAGGAAGGTGTTCCTAATGTTTGGTATACTCAATGTATAATAAGAACCATCTATTTTTCTCGCTATGGTTTTAATTCTGCACCTCATATTTATACTATATACATTTATTTTCAATGTAAAATTTATAAACTCTTAAAAAAATATTACTCTGAAAAGACTTTCATTGTAAATGGTGTAAAAATTAAATACAATAACAATTCTGCAATACAGCATTATATTGCTGTCCTGGGATATAGTACGTGTTACCACATGGTTATTGTCTGGTCCCTTTGTCAATAAATAAGATGAATAAAAAGGAGTCTGGAATATATCACCCCAACTGATGCTAGCACTCCTGTAAATAAATAATGAGGTTATGTCCGACTGACAAAGGCTGTGTGAAAAATAATATATACATACAGACAGAAAAGTGGACAAAGAAAGAAAATAAAAGAAATCACATCACACAAAATGCATTTAAAGCTAACTGGGGGACCAAAAGTTCTCTCTCTCTCTCTCTCTCTCTCTCTCTCTCTCTCTCTCTCTCTCTCTCTCTCTCTCTCTCTCTCTCTCTCTCTCTCTCAAAGCAGGATGTGTTTGGAATGCCAAGAACAGTTGCAGTTGGTGCAGAGAGAGAGAAAAAATGTTACAATTTCCCCGGCCACTGACATCATAAGGCTGTCGTTACATGATGCAACTGAGTTGCTTCTTGATCGCTTCGTGAAACAGCCCCCTGCAACTTGGTTGAAACTTGTCAACTTTGTGCAACGAGTTACAAGCAACAGCCTGTAGCTCAGTTGGTAGAGCATGGCACTTGCAACGCCAGGGTTGTGGGTTCGTTTCCCACGGGGGGCCAGTATGAAAATGTTTGCACTAACTGTAAGTCGCTCTGGATAAGAGCGTCTGCTAAATGACGTAAATGTAAAACAAACACTATTGTCACATGATCCATTCGAAGGTTCAGAATTCCAACACAGCTGTCAGTGCTGCACAGCACAACTCACGACCAGGGTTGACAGAACAGAGACTAGCACAACAGGATATGTATACAAATTATTTTCCATGGTTTAGCAGTCAATAAATGTAATTATTGAATTGAACCCAAACCTCTCCCTGACCAGTTTCAAGTGAAATTGTCCACCATGAACTGTGCTAGCTAGCTTAGCCTGTTGCTATTTAGCTAACTAGCTGTGTTGGTGTTGGCAATGTCATTTTGGCTAACTAGGTAAAGTATACAGGCTGCATTTCTTCTATATCCTTGCTGTTACAACAACCAAATGATTGGATAAACACATAATTTGTGAAACCACGATGTAATGCAGCAGATGACATGGGGTGAGTTTAGAATTCACAAACAAACAGCTTCAATTCCTAGTGAAAAATGTAGGCTAAAGCCAATTTTTGACACTTCCTGCCAATAATGCAGCAACATTCTAACAGTCTAATAAATACATTTCATGTATGCTATCGGAATAATAATAATTTAGTTGTGTTGATAAAGGTCTTAGGTAACATTAGAAAACAAAAAAACAATTATATTAAAGAACATAATATAATATATTAGTTTATGTTACTCTAGGCTATAAGACATTTTTTAAAAACACTAGTTCAAGTCCATCACAAAGAAGTCCATTATAATTTTGTTATCGCAGGTTGAAAGAACAATTGTGGAAATAAGAAAATATATTTAAAAGAAAACAGAATAGCGAATTTGAGGTTTATTATGTTACTAGTCTGCTTAGAAGCCAGAGCAATGCTGTCGTGTGAGTGGTCAGGTGCTGAAAACATGGACAGAGCAGATATTCTTGGAAAAAATGACATTTGGAAATAGAGCTGCACCTCTAGAATTGTTTAGAGTTAGTAAGTGTCATAGAAACCGCAGAATATGCTCTTTCTGATACTACAGTTGAAGTCGGATGTTTACATACACTTAGGTTGGAGTCATTAAAACTAGTTTTTCAACCACTCCACAAATTTCTTGTTAACAAACTATAGTTTTGGCAAGTCGGTTGGGACATCTACTTTGTGCATGACACAAGTCATTTTTCCAACAATTGTTTACTGACAGATTATTTCACTTATAATTCACTGTATCACAATTCCAGTGCGTCAGAAGTTACACTAATTTGACTGTGCCTTTAAACAGCTTGATGAATTCCAGAAAATGATGTCATGGCTTTAGAAGCTTCTGATAGGCTAATTGACATAATTTGAGTCAATTGGAGGTGTACCTGTGGATGTATTTCAAGACCTACCTTCAAACTCAGTGCCTCTTTGCTTGACATCATGGGAAAATCAAAAGAAATCAGCCAAGACCTCAGAAAAAAATTCTAGACCTCCACAAGTCTGGTTCATCCTTGGGAGCAATTTTCAAATGCCTGAAGGTACCACGTTCATCTGTACAAACAATAGTATGCAAGTATAAACACCATGGGACCACGCAGCATACCGCTCAGGAAGGAGACGTGGTCTGTCTCCTAGAGATGAACATACTTTGGTGCGAAAAGTGCAAATCAATCCCAGAATAACAGCAAAGGACCCTGTGAAGATGCTGGAGGAAACAGGTACAAAAGTATCTATATCTTGTGATGTCACGAGAGGCTGTGTCCTGGAGGGACGTTACATCCCCCTGAGATGGCTGCAAACCCAGACAGCTATGGCTCCATCTGCTGGTATGGTCGGGAACTCCAACCCTCTATGGCCAATCTTCCCACGCAGCTGAAACCAATCAGGAGCTGATGAGCTGAAGGTTTGTTGAAGGGAAGAGACACGGTCTCCAAGCTGGGCTCTCTGGAGGACGAGAGTGCTGCACGTCCACTTCCATGAGGAATATAAGGATTTGGAGATACTTACCTTTGGGAAATACTCACCTTTGGATATATGCACCTGTGGAAATACGTGTGGGACATTTGGAAGGACGTTTTGCTGGGTTGGCCACTAGCTACAACGTGGAATACAGTAAGACTGGGGAAAAGTTATTTGAGCGAGGGAGAGTTATGATTTTGGATGTGGAAGAGACATCCCTGAACTGTTAACCCTTAAAGAGCCACCAGAGAACAGAATTGTGTTATACTTTCGTTAGTTTCCCAAGACCTTTAATAAAATCCTTGTTTTGATTGAACCTGGTCTCCTTGCACTACTTGAGCAATCCCGCTGAAAGCTGTGTAGCCTCTCGTGACGTCACAGATGGTGGAGGAATACGGGCACGCTCAAGCGTTAATAGTGCATGTCAGGGGAGGATACCGAAGGTTTGATCACCCAGTTTTCCAAGTTGGCCGTAGGCTCCCCGCCGACTGAAATGGAGGACATATTGAAAGCCCTTGTTGCTGGCCAGCAAGCCCAGATGCAAGCAAACGTGGCTCTCTTGGAAGAGCAAAAGAAAGCCAACCTTCTGAAGGCAGAGGAATTGCAGTTGCAGAGACAGAGGGTGGTCCAAAATACCCGCCCAATAAAGGCAAGTGACTTTATATCTAAGATGGGAGCTACCAATGACATTGAGGCATACCTGCATGCATTTGAGGCCACGGCCACTAGGGAAGCCTGGCCCAAGCAACAGTGGGTTGGTCTGTTAGCCCCCTTTCTAACCGGGGAAGCGCTGAATGCTGTCCGGGACCTGGGCCCTGACCAGGTTACTGACTATGATGCCCTGAAGTCTGAGATCCTCAGCAGATATGGACTCACAAAGTTTGGTATGGCCCAGCGCTTTCACAGTTGGACCTTCCAACCAGACCAACCTCCTCGGGCGCAGATGCATGAACTTGTCCGAATCGCAAGGAAATGGCTGGATCCGCAGAGGAATACAGCAGCGGCGGTGGTGGAGGCCGTTGTGGTGGATCGTTACCTACGCGCCCTGCCTTATGAGGCAAAACGGTTCATCAGTCAACAGGCCTTGACCACGGCTGATCTGACCGTGGAAGCTGTGGAAAAGTACCAGGCCACAGCGGAGATGCTGAATGCTTCCCGAAAAGACCCCAGGAGTGCGGCCCCACCACAAATGGGGAAAACCCGTCCAAAGGACCCCAAGGTCTCGAACCCCGCCGCGTCAGGACTTATCCCGGCTCCAGGGGGAGCCAGAAACCAGGCGGGTCCAAGAAGAGTACACCAGGAGGGGGGAAACTCGACAGTGTTACCGGTGTGGGGAGAGGGGACATATCTCCTGGCAGTGTGGGAAACCAGCCGATGAACCTATGCCCACTGCGAGTCCTCCAGCTCAGCACCCACACACCGTTTGCCTCGCTCTTGGGAGTCGTGAGATGGCGGCCCAGATCGACCCCCACCTGCCCGGTAACTGTGAATCACCATGATGTGGAGGCCTTACTGGATTCTGGTAGCCGGGCCACCCTGGTGCGTAAGGATTTGGTGGGCCCAACGTGTCTGACCCCGGGGAAAGTCCTCCCAGTTTCCTGTGTCCATGGGGACACCAGAGAATACCCCATTACTGAACTTACAATGACCAGCACACGGGGAACCATACACACGACGGCGGGGGTGGTTGATTCCTCCCCGTCCCTGTCCTAATTGGACGAGACTGCCCAGCCTTTTACCCACTCTGGAGAGAGTCTCAGGAGAGGATAACCCGAGTACCTCGGAAACGGAGAGGCAAGACTCATCCTGGGAAGGCTCCGTGCAATCCTCCGAGTTACTCACTCCCGCCCGGGCTCTGATAGGGATGGCAGGTGCCCAGACCGACACCGAGACTGGTCCGGATACGGGAGAAGAGAACGCAGCCCAGGAAAGTGCTCCGTTCTCCAGTGAAGAAGACGTCCCAGGCACCCAAGAGCTTCCCCTCTCACAGGCCAGTATGGTACGGCTCAATTACAAGATCCTACTCTTGCAAATGCCTTAAGAAATGTGCAGGTATTAGAAGGTGTAGTGTTAGGTGATAAGACAACCCCTACTTACCCCCATTTCGCAGTAAACCGGGGGTTAGTATATCAGATAGTCAAGAAAAATGAGGAAGTGCATGAACAGCTCCTCGTGCCACAGCCCTATCGGGCCACAGTACTCAACCTAGCCCACACACACCCGCTTAGGGGCCCACTTGGGGGTAGAGAAGACTAAGGAAAGGATCATGCAACGTTTCTTTTGGCCAGGAGTACACAAAGAGATAGAGAACTACTGCCGTAGTTGCCCTGAGTGTCAGCAGGTTGCGCCAAAGCCCACACATAGAAACCCGCTCATTCCCTTGCCCATTATCGAAACTCCTTTTGAGAGGATTGGATTAGACATAGTCGGGCCCTTACCGAAAAGTGCCAGGGGACATCAATACATTCTGGTCATTCTGGACTATGCGTCCCGGTACCCGGAGGCCATTCCGCTGAGGAAGGCTACATCCAGACAAATCGCCAAGGAGCTGTTCCGTCTCTCAACTAGTCTGGGAATCCCAAAAGAGATATTGACGGACCAAGGGACTCCATTCATGTCCAGGGTGATGAAAGAACTCAGTGCTTTACTGAAAATCAAACAGCTGAGAACCTCGGTCTACCACCCCCAGACAGATGGCCTAGTCGAACGTTTTAACAAAACACTAAAATCCATGCTGCGGAAAGCGGTAGGGGAAGATGGGCGCAATTGGGATCAGCTGTTACCATACATATTATTTGCGGTGAGAGAGGTACCTCAGTCTTCTACTGGTTTTTCACCCTTTGAGCTCTTGCTTTCCTACAGACCCAGAGGACTGCTCGACATCGCCAAGGAGGCCTGGGAGGAGCAGCCATGCCAACAGCGGACACTGATCGACCATGTAGGGGCTATGAGGGAGAGAATGAAGGCCATCTATCCCCATGATGCGGGAACACCTGGAGGCCAGTCAGCGGCAACAGCAAGCCTCCTACAACAGATCTGCTCAACCCAGGGAGTTTAAGCCGGGGGACAGAGTGCTGGTCCTGGTGCCAACCGTTGAGTGCAAATTCCTGGCAACCTGGCAAGGACCATATGAGGTCATTGAACGCATGGGAGAAGTAAACTGCAAGGTGAGGCAACCAGATAAAAGGAAAACTGAGCAGATTTATCATGTTAACCTTTTAAAGAAGTGGCACGCCAGAGAGGCGCTGTTCAGCTCTCTACCCCCCACAGAGACCCAGGAACCGGCGCGAGAAGAGGTTCAGCTGGGTCCAAATCTGTCCCCACATCAACGACAGATGGCCCTGGAACTCGTGGAGCAGAACCAGGATGTCTTCTCCTCCCTTCCCGGTCACACAGAGGTGGTCCAACATGAGATCCGCACCATGCCTGGCCGAACGGTAAACCAGCGCCCGCACCGCGTGCCAGAGGCTCGTAAAGTGGTTATACAGAAGGAGGTAAGGAAGATGCGGGAGTTGGGAGTAATCGAAGAGTCCCACAGTGCCTGGGCAAGTCCCATCGTACTAGTTCCCAAGCTAGACGGTTCAGTACGATTTTGTAATGACTATCGAAAGTTGAATGAAGTGTCTGAATTTGATGCATACCCAATGCCTCGTGTCGATGATTTAATAGACTCCTTGGGGCATGCTCGTTTCTAACCACTCTTGATCTCACAAAAGGCTACTGGCAGGTGCCCTTGACCCCGGCGTCTAAGGAGAAGACAGCCTTTGCCACCCCGGAGGGGCTCTACCAGTATACCCGACTTCCGTTTGGTCTCCACGGGGCACCTGCCACGTTCCAACGCCTGATGGATCGAGTCCTTGCGCCCCACAAGAGGCACGCAGCGGCTTATTTGGATGATGTTGTTATACAAAGTCAGGATTGGGCCAGCCACCTACCCCCGGGTACAAGCGGTGCTGGATTCGCTCAGGGAAGCAGGGGCTCACGGCAAACCCGAAGAAGTGCAAGGTGGCCTTCAGTGAGACAAACTACCTGGGGTACACCATTGGGCGGGGGTTGGTCAAACCACAGGAAGCCAAACTGCGGGCCATACAGGACTGGCCGCAGCCCATCAACAAGAAGCAAGTAAGGTCATTTTTGGGCCTCGCTGGCTACTATAGACGCTTTATTGCAGATTTTGCTACCATAGCTGCACCGTTGACGGAGCTGACGACCAAACGCCACTCACGAATGGTGAAGTGGAACCCTGCGGCGGAGGCGGCTTTCCTCAACCTGAAGCGAGCACTCTGCTCCAGTCCGATCCTGGTGGCACCAGACTTCAAGAAGGAATTCATTGTCCAAGCGGATGCTTCGGAGGTGGGTCTGGGTGCTGTCCTCACCCAGGCACATGACGGTGAAGAACATCCCATTCTCTACCTAAGCAGAAAGTTACTTCAAGAGAGAAGAACTATTCAACGGTGGAGAAAGAATGTCTGGCTGTAGTCTGGGCCCTGGAGTCCCTCGGTTCTATCTCCTGGGCCGACGTTTCATGGTGGTATCTGATCACGCCCTCTGCAGTGGATGGCCAAGAACAAGGAATCAAACAGTAGAGTAACCAGATGGTTTTTGAGCTTGCAACCGTTTAACTTTTCTGTTGTCCACAGGGCTGGCAAGCACCACGGCAATGCGGACGCCCTCTCCCGGCGTGATGCCTTCTTCGCTGCCTTTACCCCGACGAGGACGTCGGTCCCGAGGAGGGGATGTGTGATGTCACGAGAGGCTGTGTCCTGGAGGGACGTTACATCCCCTGAGATGGCTGCAAACCCAGACAGCTATGGCTCCATCTGCTGGTATGGTCGGGAACTCCAACCCTCTATGGCCAATCTTCCCACGCAGCTGAAACCAATCAGGAGCTGATGAGCTGAAGGTTTGTTGAAGGGAAGAGACACGGTCTCCAAGCTGGGCTCTCTGGAGGGACGAGAGTGCTGCACGTCCACTTCCATGAGGAATATAAGGATTTGGAGATACTTACCTTTGGGAAATACTCACCTTTGGATATATGCACCTGTGGAAATACGTGTGGGACATTTGGAAGGACGTTTTTGCTGGGTTGGCCACTAGCTACAACGTGGAATACAGTAAGACTGGGGAAAAAGTTATTTGAGCGAGGGAGAGTTATGATTTTGGATGTGGAAGAGACATCCCTGAACTGTTAACCCTTAAAGAGCCACCAGAGAACAGAATTGTGTTATACTTTCGTTAGTTTCCCAAGACCTTTAATAAAATCCTTGTTTTGATTGAACCTGGTCTCCTTGCACTACTTGAGCAATCCCGCTGAAAGCTGTGTAGCCTCTCGTGACGTCACAATCTACAGTAAAACTAGTCCTATATCGACATAACCTGAATGGCCGCTCAGCAAGGAAGAAGCCACTGCTCCAAAACCGCCATAAAAAAGCCAGACTACGGTTTGCAACTGCATATGGGGACAAAGATCGTACTTTTTGGAGAAATGTCCTCTGGTCTGATGAAACAAAAATATAAGTGTTTGTCCATAATGACCATCGTTATGTTTGGAGGAAAAAGGGGGATGCTTGCAAGCCGAAGAACACCATCCCAACCGTGAAGCACGGGGGTGGCAGCATCATGCTGTGGGGGTGCTTTGCTGCAGGAGGGACTGGTGCACTTCACAAAATAGATGGCATCATGAGGAAGGATAATTATGTGGATATATTGAAGCAACATCTCAAGACATCAGTCAGGAAGTTAAAGCTTGGTCGCAAATGGGTCTTCCAAATGGACAATGACCCCAAGCATACTTCCAAAGTTGCCAAAGGCAAAATGGCTTAAGGACAACAAAGTCAAGGTATTGGAGTGGCCATCACAAAGTGCTGACCTCAATACTATTTAAAATGTGTGGGCAAAACTGAAAAAGCATATGCTAGCAAGGAGGCCTACAAACCTGACTCAGTTACACCAGCTCTGTCAGGAGGAATGGGCCAAAATTCACCCAACTTATTGTGGGAAGCTTGTGGAAGGCTACCCAAAACGTTTGACCCAAGTTAAACCATTTAAAAGCAATGCTACCAAATACTAATTGAGTGTATGTAAACTTCTGACCCACTGGGAATGTGATGAAAGAAATAAAAGCTGAAAAAAATATTTTTCTCTACTATTATTCTGACATATCACATTCTTAAAATAAAGTGGTGATCCTAACTGACCTAAGACAGGGAATTTTTACTAGGATTAAATGTCAGGAATTGTGAACAACTGAGTTTAAATGTATTTGGCTAAGGTGTATGTAAACTTCCGACTTCAACTGTATATACAGTGAGGGAAAAAGTATTTGATCCCCTGCTGATTTTGTACGTTTGCCCACTGACAAAGAAAGGATCAGTCTATAATTTTAATGGTAGGTTTATTTGAACAGTGAGAGATAGAATAACAACAAATACATCCAGAAAAACGCATGTCAAAAATGTTATATATTGATTTGCATTTTAATTAGGGAAATAAGTATTTGACCCCCTCTCAATCAGAAAGTTTCTGGCTCCCAGGTGTCTTTTATACAGGTAACGAGCTGAGATTAGGAGCACACTCTTAAAGTGAGTGCTCCTAATCTCAGTTTGTTACCTGTATGCATTTACATTTACATTTACATTTTCATCATTTAGCAGACGCTCTTATCCAGAGCGAATTACAAATTGGTATAAAAGACACCTGTCCACAGAAGCAATCAATCAATCAGATTCCAAACTCTCCACCATGGCCAAGACCAAAGAGCTCTCCAAGGATGTCAGGGACAAGATTGTAGACCTACACAAGGCTGGAATGGGCTACAAGACCATCGCCAAGCAGCTTGGTGAGAAGGTGACAACAATTGGTGCGATTATTTGCAAATGGAAGAAAAACAAAAGAACTGTCAATCTCCCTCGGCCTGGAGCTCCATGCAAGATCTCACCTCGTGGAGTTGCAATGATCATGAGAATGGTGAGGAATCAGCCCAGAACTACACGGGAGGATCTTGTCAATGATCTCAAGGCAGCTGGGACCATAGTCACCAAGAAAACAATTGGTAACACACTACGCCATGAAGGACTGAAATCCTGCAGCGCCCGCAAGGTCCCCCTGCTCAAGAAAGCACATATACAGGCCCGTCTGAAGTTTGCCAGTGAACATCTGAATGATTCAGAGGAGAACTGGGTGAAAGTGTTGTGGTCAGATGAGACCAAAATCGAGCTCATTGACATCAACTCAACTCGCTGTGTTTGAAGGAGGAGGAATGCTGCCTATGACCCCAAGAACACCATCCCCACTGTCAAACATGGAGGTGGAAACATTATGCTTTGGGGGTGTTTTTCTTCTAAGGGGACAGGACAACTTCACCGCATCAAAGGGACAATGGACGGGGCCATGTACCGTCAAATCTTGGGTGAGAACCTCCTTCCCTCAGCCAGGGCATTGAAAATGGGTCGTGGATGGGTATTCCAGCATGACAAAGACCCAAAACACACGGCCAAGGCAACAAAGGAGTGGCTCAAGAAGAAGCACATTAAGGTCCTGGAGTGGCCTAGCCAGTCTCCAGACCTTAATCCCATAGAAAATCTGTGGAGGGAGCTGAAGTTTCGAGTTGCCAAATGACAGGCTCGAAACCTTAATGACTTGGAGAAGATCTGCAAGGAGGAGTGGGACAAAATCCCTACTGAGATGTGTGCAAACCTGGTTGCCAACTACAAGAAACATCTGACCTCTGTGATTGCCAACAAGGGTTTTGCCACCAAGTACTAAGTCATGTTTTGCAGAGGGGTCAAATACTTATTTCCCTCATTAAAATGCAAATCAATCATAACATTTTTGACATGCTTTTTTCTGGATTATTTTTTTGTTATTCTGTCTTTCACCGTTCAAATAAACCTACCATTAAAACTATAGACTGATCATGTCTTTGTCAGCGGGCAAACGTACAAAATCAGCAGGGGATCAAATATTTTTTTCCCTCACTGTAGAAATAAAAGTGTTTTACCTGGATGTGACTCTGAAGTAAGATTGGATAAAGTGAGGCTCCTTTCCCTGCATGTCTATTTCAAGATGCGCCCATCTCGTTATGTACAATTTGACAACTGATAATACTGTCACTCATCAGACTATTGTCAATTAAATATTGTCTTATTATCTGTGAAATTAGCTTCGGTATAGTGTAAGTGCAGTTTTGATGGGCCGGCTGTGCAGGCTTACTGGATCCATTTGTTTCCTGCTGCTCATCAACTTGGATAGAGTAATGTTTTGCATTATTCTAAAGGCCTACTGCACAATGTAGCATGTTTTCTTTTCCCTTACAATAACTTTGATTAGTAATAGCGTTATAGTAAATAAAACAATCCCGTAACAGCTTCTTTTTACAAAGGAAAACGTCAAAGAGAATGGTATCAACCCTCAAGGATTGTGGTCAAATTATTAACATGAGCGTCGCGACGTATAAATAGGCATAACACAAACTCATCATTACACTATTGTTGTTCTAAATTAAATCAACCTCTTTCCTCCTTATCATTCAGTTAGGCCTCATTTAAATTCGATTGTGAAGTAATGTGCACAATTATCACCCATTCATCCATCTGTCACTCATTCAGTGGGCTGGCATCATTTGCTTCCCTTCGCTCATCAACTTGGATAGAGTCAAGAATATGTTTTGCATTATTCTAAAGGCCTACCGCAACATGTAGCATGTTTGTTTCCCTTATAATCAGTGGTGTAAAGTACTAAAGTAAAAATACTTTAAAGTACTACTTAAGTAGTTTTTTAGGTATCTTTACTATTTATATTTTTGACAACTTTTACAGTGGCTTGCGAAAGTATTCACCCCCTTGGCATTTTTCCTATTTTTTTACCTTACAACCTGGAATTAAAATTGCATTTTTGGGGGTTTGTATCATTTGATTTACACAACATGCCTATCACTTTATTGTGAAACAAACATGAAATAAGACAAGAAAACTGAAAACTTGAGCGTGCATAACTATTCACCCACCCAAAGTCAATACCTTGTAGAGCCAACTTTTGAAGCAATTACAGCTGCAAGTCTCTTGGGGTATGTCTCTATAAGCTTGGCACATCTAGCCACTGGGATTTTTGCCCATTCTTCAAGGAAAAACTGCTACAACTACTTCAAGTTGGATGTTTCAGCTGGTGTACAGCAATCTTTAAGTCATACCACAGATTCTCAATTAGATTGAGATCTGGGCTTTGACTAGGCCATTCCAAGACATTTAAATGTTTCCCCTTAAAGCACTCAAGTGTTGCTTTAGCAGTATGCTTAGGGTCATTGTCCTGATGGAAAGTGAACCTCCATCCCAGTCTCAAATCTCTGGAAGACTGAAACAGATTTCCCTCAAGAATTGCCCTGTATTTATTGCCATCCATCATTTATTCAATTCTGACCAGTTTCCCAGTCCCTGCCAATGAAAAACATCCCCACAGCATGATGCTGCCACCACCATGAAATGTGGGGATGGTGTTCTCGGGGTGATGAGAGGTGTTGGGTTTGTGCCAGACATTTTCCTTGATGGCCAAAAAGCTCAATTTTAGTCTCATCTGACCAGAGTACCTTCTTCCATATGTTTGGTGAGTCTCCGACATGCCTTTTGGCGAACACCAAACGTGTTTGCTTATTTATTTTCTTTAAGCAATGGCTTTTTCTGGCCACTCTTCCGTAAAGACCTGCTCTGTGGAGTGTACGGCTTAAAGTGGTCCTATGGACAGATACTCCAATCTCCGCTGTGGAGCTTTGCAGGTCCTTCAGGGTTATCTTTGGTCTCTTTGTTGCCTCTGATTAATACCTTCCTTGTCTGGTCCGTGAGTTTTGGTGGGCGGCCCTCTCTTGTCAGGTTTGTTGTGGTGCCATATTCTTTCAATTTTTGAATAATGGATTTAATGGTGCTCCGTGGGATGTTCAAAGTTTCAGATATTTTTTTATAACCCAACCATGATCTGTACTTCTCCACAACTTTGTCCCTGACCTGTTTGGAGAGCTCCTTGGTCTTCATGGTGCTGCTTGCTTGGTGGTGCCCCTTGTTTAGTGGTGTTGCAGACTCTGGGGCCTTTAGACTCTGGGGCACTTAGATTGCACACAGGTGGACTTTATTTCACTAATTATGTGACTTCTGAAGGTAATTGGTTGCACCAGGTCTTATTTAGGGGTTTCAGAGCAAAGGGGGTGAATACATATGCACACATCACTTTTCCGTTATTTACTTTTTAGAATGTTTTGAAACAAGTAGTTTTTTTCATTTCACTTCACCAATTTGGACTATTTTCTGTATGTCCATTACATGAAATCCAAATAAAAATCCATTTCAATTACATGTTGTAATGCAACAAAATAGGAAAAATGCCAAGGGGGCTGAATACTTTTGCAAGGCACTGTACTTCACTACATTCCTAATGAAAATAATGCACTTTTTACTCCATCCATTTCTCTGACACCCAAAAGTACTTGTTACATTTTAAATGCTTAGCAGGACAGGAAATTGTTCCAATTCATGCACTTATCATCCCTGGTCTTCCCTACTGCCTCTGATCTTGCAGACTCACTAAACACAAATGCTTAATTTTTTAATTATGTCTTAGTGTTGGAGTATGCCCCTGGCAAAAAAAAAAAAGAAAATGGTGCAGTCTGGTTTGCTTTATGTAAGGAATTTGAAATGATTGATACTTTAAGCTTTTATTTTTGATACTTAAGTATATTTAAAACCAAATACTTGTAGACTATTACTCAAGTAGTATTTTACTAGGTGACTTTCACTTTTACTTGAGTCATTTTCTATTAAGGTATCGTTACTTTTACTCAAGTATGACAATTGGGTACTTTTTCCACCGCTGCATACAATACATTTAATTAGTAATAGAGTTATAGTAAATAAAACAGTCCCGTAACAGCTTCATTTTACAAAGTAAAACTTAAAAGAGAATGATATCAACCCGCAAATCACACAGTCAAATTATTTGCTATAAACATAAGCGCCAAAGCTGATAAATAGGCATACACAAACTCTTCATTACACTATTGTCTTTCTAAATTAAATCCATCTCTTCACCCTCCTTATCATTCAGTTAGGCCTAATTTAAATTTTATTGTGAAGTAACGTGCACAATTATCGCCCATTCATCCATTTGTCATTCATTCAGTGAGGAGAGAGAGATGCATTAGTGCTTGGCTGGGTACCAACTTCATACAGCAAAAGGCTCTAAATATTTTTCTGTCAGTCCACCACTCAGTTCTCAGTACAAGACTACCATTCGGGAATCCATTTCACTCTTCTTAAACCCCGACAAATTGCACTATATAATGTTAACAAATCATCTAATGTTAACAAATCATCTAAGAGAATGTATCTCAACTTTACTATTAATAGATGTTTGGTAAACAAGGTCATCGTGAGCTGCAGTATTCCAAACTCATTTTTGAAAAATCCAGTTTTAGCGCACTGACCTGGCCTCCACGTATAAAATGTACTCCTCAATGTTGAGTGAAAGACCTACAGGATGTACAGTGAATAGTGATTGAAACATGTGGGCTGTTAAAGAGACATGACTTTGCTAAGGGTGGTACATAACCTTTACATGATCATTAACCTATTGTTGAGGAAAACTCGTTCCAATGATCAGGCAGAGCACATTATCCAGTTAATAAGAGTTTATTCAAGCAATTGCATGGGAGATCACACTCAGGATAACCCGGAGAGAAACTCAGAAAATACAGAACCACACAGCTATTACATACAGTACCAGTCAAGAATTTGGACACACCTACTCATTCAAGGGTTTTTCTTAATTTTTCCTATTTTCTACATTTTAGAATAGTAGTGAAGACATCAAAACTATGAAATAACACGTATGGAATCATGTAGTAACCAAAAAAGCATTAAACAAATCAAAATATATTTTATATTTGAGATTCTTCAAAGTAACCACCCTTCACCTTGATGACAGCTTTGCACACTCTGGGCATTCTCTCAACCAGCTTCATGAGGTAGTCACCTGGAATGCATTTCAATTAACAGGTGTGCCTTGTTAAAGGGTAATTTGTGGAATTTCTTTATTTTTCAGTTGTGTTGTGACAAGGTAGGGGTGGTATACAGAAGACAGCCCTATTTGGTAAAAGACCAAGAACATATTATGGCAAGAACAGCTCAAATAAGAAAAGAGAAACGACAGTCCATCATTACTTTAAGACATGAAGGTCAGTCAATACGAACATTTCAAGAACTTTGAAAGTTTCTTCAAGTGCAGTCGCAAAAACCATCAAGAGCTATGATGAAACTGGCTCTCATAAGGACCGGCACAGGAAAGGAAGACCCAGAGTTACCTCTACTGCAGAGGATAAGTTCATTAGAGTTACCAGCCTCAGAAATTGCAACCCAAATAAATGCTTCACAGAGTTCAAGTTACAGACACACCTCAACATCAACTGTTCAGAGGAGACTGTGTGAATCAGGCCTTCATGGTCAAATTGCTGCAAATAAACCACTACTAAAGGGCACCAGTAAGAAGAAGAGCCATGCTTGGGCCAAGAAACACGAGCAATGGACATTAGACCGGTGGAAATATGTCCAAGTTTGAGATTTTTGGTTCCAACTGCCGTGTCTTTGTGAGACGCAGAGTAGGTGAACAGATGATCTCTGCATGTGTATTTCCAACAGTGAAGCATGGAGGAGGAGGTGCGATGGTGTTGGGGTGCTTTGCTGGTGACACTGTCTGTGATTTCTTTAGAATTCAAGGCACACTTAACCAGCATGGCTACCACAGCATTCTGCAGTGATACGCCATACCATCTGGTATCATTTGTTTTTTAACAGGACAATGACCCAACACACTTCCAGGCTGTGTAAGGGCTATTTTACCAAGAAGGAAAGTGATGGAATGCTGCATCAGATGACCTGGCCTCCACAATCCCCCGGCCTCAACCCAATTGAGATGGTTTTGGATGAGTTGGACCTCAGAGTGAAGGAAAAGCAGCCAACAAGTGCTCAGCATATGTGGGAACTCCTTCAAGACTGTTGCAAAAAACATTCCAGGTGAAGCTGGTTGAGAGAATGCCAAGAGTGTGCAAAGCTGTCATCAATGCAAAGGGTGGCTTCTTTGAAGAATCTGAAATCTAAAATATATTTAGATTTGTTGAACACTTTGTTGGTTACTACATGATTCCATATATGTTATTTCATATTTTTGATGTCTTCACTATTATTCTACAAGGTAGAAAATAGCAAACATAAAGAAAAACCCTGGAATGAATAGGTGTGTCCAAACATTTGACTGGTACTGTCCTTCATCTACGCAAAGAGCTGCTTACCCCTCCTAGGGGGACAAGGTTAAATGAGAGATAAGGGGTACTTGGCTGCACTTCCTTAAAGCTTTGTACAAACAACAACAGGTTCTAACCAGTTCTCACAGCTTATGTTTCTAATATAGGGAGGTGATAAGTTATTTAAAGCCTGTTCAGATAGAAGAATTCAGCCTTGAGCTTGGCCTTTAGTGCCCTAAGAGATAAGGAGCCAGCAACTAATCACGCCAGTGTGTGAAGAGGGTACTGGAAAATTACCATTTGATGTAGTGCATATATAGTGCATTCGGAAAGTATTCAGACCCCTTCACTTTTTCCACATTTTGTTACGTTACAGCCTCATTCTAAAATTGTTTAAATAAAACATGTTCTTCATCAATCAACACACATTACCCCATAATGACAAAGAGAAAACAGGTTTAGACATTTTTGCAAATTCATTAAAAATAACAACAGATAACTTGTTTACATAGGTATTCAGACCCTTTGCTGTGAGACTCGAAATTGAGCTCAGATGCATCCTGTTTCCATTGATCATCGTTGAGATGTTTCTACAACTTGGAGTCCACGTGTGGTAAATTCAATTGATTGGACATGATTTTGAAAGGCACACACCTGTCTAAATAAGGTCCCACAGTTGACAGTGCATGTCAGAGCAAAAACCAAGCCATGAGGTCGAAGGAATTGTCCGTAGAGCTCCAAGACAGGATTGTGTCGAGGCACAGATCTGGGAAAGGGTACCAAAAAATGTCTGCAGCACTGAAGGTCTCCAAGGACACAGTGGCCTCCATCATTCTTAAATGGAAGAAGTTTGGAACCGCCAAGACTCTTCCTACAACAAGATTCTCTGGTCATCCCCCCACCCCCCCCAAAAAAAAAGAAGCTGTGCAGCGACGCTCCCCATACAACTTGACAGAGCTTGAGAGGATCTGCAGAGAAGAATGGGAGAAACTCCCCAAATACAGGTGTGCCAAGCTTGTAGTGTCATACCCAAGAAGACTCGAGGCTGTAGTAGTCATTTCAATTGTTACTTCGCCTCCTACTAAGTTAAGTACTACGTCTTAGCCTTGACCGTGTAATGCATTGCTGATGTCATAAAAAGCTGTTGTCATTCTTGTTTATCTTCATCGCCTGTCAGTGGTACAAGCTTATGATAATTTTAAATGCTGTTTTAGGCCACTGCAAATCATAGCTCAGTGAATATATTTTGACAGAGACACATTCTGTGTTTAGCCTGTTTACAGTAACCCATGTGGTTAAGCATTTCTCCTAGAAAAATAATGGCAAATGCTATCAGCTTTTGCTGAGAAGGCTACTAGTTTGGATGGTTACTTCAAATCATTGTGGAGTAGAGTCCCCTGCCCAACAGTAGGCTTACATCTTCTAAATTGAGAGATAGGCCATAATCTTCTAGACACTAAATACACTGAACAAAAATATAAACACAACATGTAAAGTGTTGGTCTCATGTTTCATGTGCTGAAATAAGAGACGAGAAATTCTCCATATGCACAAAAAGCGTATATCTCTCAAATTATGTGGACAAATTTATTTACATCCCTGTTAATCAGCATTTCTCATTTGCCAAGATAATCCATCAACCTGACAGATCTGGCATATCAAGAAGCTGAATAAACAGCATGCTCATTACACAGGTGCACCTTGTGCTGGGGACAATAGAAGGTCACTCTAAAATGTGCAATTTTGTTACACAACACAATGCCACAGATGTCTCAAGATTTGAGGGAGTGTGCAATTGGCATGCTGGCTGTAGGAATGTCCACCAGAGCTGTTCCCAGAGAATGTAATGTTAATTTCTCTACCATAAGCTGACTCCAATGTTGTTTTAGAGAATTTGGCACTACATCCAACCGGCCTCACAACCGCAGATCACGTGTAACCACGCCAGCCCAGGACCTCAACATCCGGCTTCTTCACCTGCGGGATGGTCTGAGACCAGCCACCCAGACAGCTGATGAAAACTGTGGGTTTGCACAAGTGAAGAATTTCTGCACAAACTGTCAGAAACTGTCTCAGGGAAACTCATCTGCGTGCTCGTCGTCCTCACCAGGGTCTTGACCTGACTGCAGTTCGGTGACTTCAGTGGGCAAATGCTCACCTTCGATGGCCACTGGCACGCTGGAGAAGTGTGCTCTGCACGGATGAATACCGGTTTCAACTGTACCGGGTAGATGGCAGACAGCATGTATGGGGTCGTGTGGGCAAGCGGTTTGCTGATGTTAACGTTGTGAACAGAGTGCCCCATGGTGGCGGTGGGGTTATGGTATGGGCAGACATAAGCTAAGGACAATGAACACAATTGCATTTTATCGATGGCAATTTGAAAGCAAAGAGATACCGTGACGAGATCCTGTGGCCCATTGTCGTGCCATTTATCCGCTGCCATCACCTCATGTTTCATCACCTCACCGCATGATAATGCACGGCCCCATGTCAGAAGGATCTGTACACAATTCCTGGAAGCTGAAAATGTCCCAGTTCATCCATGGCCTGCATTCTCACCAGACATGTCACCCATTGAGCATGTTTGGGATGCTCTGGATTGACGTGTATGACAGCGTGTTCCAGTTCCCACCAATATCCAGCAACTTTGCACATTCCACAGGCCACAATCAACAGTCTGATCAACTCTATGCGAAGGAGATGTGTTGCGCTGCATGAGGCAAATGGTGGTCACACCAGATACTGACAGGTTTTCTGATCCACTCCCCTACCTTTTTTAAAGGTATTTGTGACCAACAGATGTATATATGTATTCCCAGTCATGTGAAATCCAGAGATTAGGGCCTAATGAATATATTTCAATTGACTGATTTCCTTACATGCACTGTAACTCAGTAAAATCTTTGAAATTGTTTCATGTTGTGTTTATATTTTTGTCAGTGTAAAATAATCAAAACATCCATAAACAATAGCCTGTGTGTCAATCTGCTTTAGCTACTGTCACGCTCGTTTACAGACAGGACGGACAAAGGCGCAGCGTAATATGCGTACATGTTTATTTTAATAAATAAACAACTGACAAGACAATAAACAAACGAAACGTGAAGTCCAAGGTAGAACACAAAACATACCTACACGGAACAAGATCCCACAACCCACAAATGCCAATAGGCTACCTAAGTATGGTCCCCAATCAGAGACAACGAGCGACAGCTGCCTCTGATTGGGAACCAAACCGGCCAACATAGATCTAGATCTAAACCTAGAAAATACAACATAGAACATAACCACACAGAAAATACACACCCTGACTCAACAAATACCAGTCCCCAGAGTCAGGGCGTGACAGTACCCCCAAAGGTGCGGACTCGACCGCACAACATAAACATAACAGGGTAGGGGGCCGGGTGGGCATTCCGCCTCGGAGGCGGATCCGGCTCAGGGCATGACGACATCTTACTCTCCGCCTCCCTGTTGCGCCCCTGGTCTGGTCTGGACCTCGGCGCGCTGCTTCCCCTCTCCTTCCTCCCATGAAGTACCAAGCCCTGTCTGGACCCTGGTGTGGGAGACCCCGAACCTGGAGAGGGGCTGACGTCTGGGTCTGGACTGGAGCCGCTGACCGGAGCTGGACCGGGCACCGGTGGAACGGACTGCACAGGCTCCGGAGTGGAGCCGCTGACCGGAGCTGAACTGGACACCGGTGGAGCAGACTGCTCTGGCTCCGGAGTGGAGCAGCTGACTGGTGTCAGACCAGGCACCGGTGGAACAGGCACGGGCCGTGCCGGACTGGACACAAACACCACTGGCTTGGTGCGGGTAGCAGGAATGGACCGGACCGGGCTGGCGACGCGCACCACTGGCTTGGTGCAGGGAGCAGGAACGGGCCGTACCGGGCTGGCGACGCGCACCACTGGCCTGGTGCGGGGAGCAGGAACAGGCCGGGCCGGGCTGGGGATGCGCACCACTGTCTTGGTGCGATGGACAGGAACAGGCCGGGCCGGGCTGGCGACGCGCACCACTGGCTTGGTGCGAGGGGCAGGAACAGGCCGGGCCGGCGACGCGCACCACTGGCTTGGTGCGAGGGGCAGGAACAGGCCGGGCCGGGCTGGCGACGCGCACCACTGGCTTGGTGCGAGGGGCAGGAACAGGCCGGGCCGGGCTGGCGACGCGCACCACTGGCTTGGTGCGAGAGCAGGAACAGGCCGGGAAGGGCTGGCGACGCGCACCACTGGCTTGGTGCGAGGGGCAGGAACAGGCCGGGCCGGGCTTGGTGCGAGGGGCAGGAACAGGCCGGGCCGGGCTGGCGACGCGCACCACTGACTTGGTGCGAGGGACAGGAACAGGCCGGACCGGGCTGGCGACGCGCACCACTGGCTTGGTGCGAGGAGCAGGAACAGGCCGGGCCGGGCCGGGCTGGCGACGCGCACCACTGGCTTGGTGCGAGGGGAAGGAACAGGCCGGACCGGGCTGGCGACGCGCACCCCTGGCTTGGTGCGAGGGGCAGGAACAGGCCGGACCGGGCTGCCGACACGCACCACTTTCTTGGTGCGAGAAGCGGGACTGGGTTCCTTTATTAACCCCCGCTCCTTCTGCTGTCTAACCAGCTCCTCTCGCCGTGCCTCTACACTTTCCTTCTCCCTTATAGCCTCCTGTAGCGCCTCCCTCTGACCGAATAACTCCTGCTCCCTCTGAACCAATAGCCCCCGTAACATGGTGGCCTCCTCTCCTAACCTGCAGATCCGCCCTGTCGCGGCCTCCTGCTGCCTCGTCGTCCACACCGTGTGCCCCCCCAAAAATGTTTTTTGGGGTTGCCTCTCGGGTCTCCGTCATCGGCACTGTTGGCGCCGTTTCTCCTCTCCTACCTGGGCATCCTCCTTCATTGCCTTCCGGTAACGGACGGCCTCCTCCTCCGTAATTCTCCCCCAACCGAGGAGGACATCTACTAATGTAACCTCCTGTTGAATTCCCGGCGTTTGCTCCTGAACACGCTGCTTGGTCCTCGTTTGGTGGGATCTTCTGTCACGCTCGTTTACAGACGGGACAGACCAAGGCACAGCGTGATATGCGTACATGTTTATTTTAATGAATAAACAACTGACAAGACAATAAACAAACGAAACGTGAAGTCCAAGGTAGAACACAAAAAACATACCTACACGGAACAAGATCCCACAACCCACTAGTGCCAATTGGCTACCTAAGTATGGTCCCCAATCAGAGACAACGAGCGACAGCTGCCTCTGATTGGGAACCAAACCGGCCAACATAGATCTAGACGATCTAGATCTAAACCTAGAAAATAGAACATAGAACATAACCACACAGAAAATACACACCCTGACTCAACAAATACCAGTCCCCAGAGTCAGGCGTGACAGCTACTTAAAGTTGGACTCAGCGATGCACAAAGTAAACAGCAGTAGTGTGTAAGAGCGTTGAAGCAAGAGGCTAAACTTCTCCACTGTTTTGGTCCCGTAGCTACTACGTTGTATCAGCATGAAGCAAGCCCATACACATGTGCAGATACTGTGTGACCGTGTGAGAGCAAAGTCTTGTATCGCGCTACCTGAAGCAACATCATAATACTGAGTCTACCTTAAACCCTTCTCTGAAACAATTATATCATTGACTTCTATACATGCCATAAACACAAACAGATGTACAGTGGCCTTGGGGTTAAAGTGTCCACCCTGAGATTGGAAGGTCAAATCCCAAAGACTGTAAAAATGAGTTCTGATGCGTCTCTGCTTGGCACTCAGCAAAAGAGACTAGGGTCCTGTCCAGGGGGTGCACTTTTACATCAAGTTGCCTCACGTTACAGAAACACAATGTAATGAACATACTAAAAGCTTAATCCACTCATCAGTTGAATTGCAGCAAGACAAAGGGAGAATCTCAGTTGTATACTCCTCACGTCCTCTCTCCTTGCCTCCTTTTCAAAACCCATTGGATGAGAATGCCAGAGGTCCCTCCCCTCTGAGCTTCTCCTCTAATGGGTTTTGAGGAGGAGAGAGGAGTATGCAATTGAGATTGAAAGAAAACAAGAAGCGAAGAATGTAGAACTACATGAAAAGCATGGTGCATTTATCTAGGCCCACCAATGCATAATCAACCTCTCAAAATCCACTTTACCGAGATAAAAATACTATTTTAAGCATGAAGATGATGATTATTCCACCCATAGCAATTATCTTAGGCACCAATAGAGTATTCAACTTCCAACAACCATCTGAATAGAAAGCTGGCATGGTCCCTGCTCTCAAAGAACATCCCTTTTCTGAAGCAGGAAATATTCAATTAATTGTTTTATTTGGTCTGATTCATCCATTTATTAAACACATTCAATAAAAGTGTTTCTTCCAACATTTACAGATCAAATAAAATAACAGCCACAGTTTTTTGTTGTTGTCTCTTAAATGTGAACCATTCAAGCTCATTTGGCAAACTCAAAATGTTCAACATGTAACTTCAGAAGTTTTACAATGGACAACATCCACCAACATGAAAATAAAATCCAGGGGCTTCATTTATCAAAGGTCCGTATAAAAAGAAAAGACTCAACCGTGCTTGTGCCAGTTTTCCCCCAAAGATTGGTATTTATCAAGTTTGAACTTGATGGGAAAGTGTGCATATCTCACATACAACTCAGACCATGCTAATGCACAACTTCTAGTGGTTGATCAATTGTATTGCAAGCAAATATTGTTATTTTTGGGGTAAATGGAGGTGTTTGATACAAGGGAATTCACACTCTGCCTGCTTATATGTTGCGTACGACAGTTTGCGCACACAAATCTTAGAAACTCCATGTACGGCAGAAGTTAGTAAGAAATGTATGCACAGTTGATAAATGAGGTCCCTGGAGTCTTTCTACAGACACATTGTTGAACACACGCAAGCAGAGAGACATAGCCAGACCAATGAATTGATTCATAAACAGTGTGACACTTACATTTCGCCTCTCCAGTGACATTTAATGCTGCCTCTCCTGTGCACCTCAGAAAACAGGAGATGATAAGGGCACTTGTAATTATTTCTGCCGCTGTTTTTCCCATCCCTTCCTCTTCTTCTCCTTCAAATAAAAACGATAACAGTTCCCCCAATGGCGATCCTGTGTTTATAGCAAGAGGAGGAAACAAATGTAATGCATTATTAGATTTGTTTTATTGTGCCTGTCTTTTTTGCTCACTTTCTCAATTTCTCTCTCTCTCTCCACAAGGCCTGTGGTGATGTGACAAGGTCCAGATTGTTGTGATTTATGCAAGTGTTTGAATTTGCTTTCAGTGAGAGGCGTTCAGATACCAGGCATCTTGAGCATTCCTCGGGCTGCAAAACAAACCCATCCTGTCTCTCATGTTCCCCCTTCTCATCTCACTAACCAGTATTTCTGTTCCTACCGCCTGCTGGGTCTGCTCCCTCAGCAGTCACACAGTTCCTCCATGGCTGTCCTTGACCTTGATATGGATGTGCTGCTAAACTGAGCCTGTTAAAGAATGTCTGGGATTCTGCTAAATGACTAAATTGTAAATGTATGAACCTCATTTTGAGTGTGGGTGAAAGAAAGATCAAGAAGAAAAAAGCCATTTTCTGCGTTTCCCTTAGTTACTGATGTTTTCTATAGGTTATTGTACATCATACACATGCACTTGTTTTCCACTTAACTGCACATTCTCTTATCTTATTTAACAACAGCAATTGCGGTTAAATGAAGCTTTTATATTGCATATATAAATACAGAGAATATGGTGTTTTTTAAAATGTTGGTTAGTTCAGTATTCCCTTTTTTTTTAAAGACTTACCTCCAGATACAAAATAATTTACTTAAATCCATATCTCTACACAAGATATGGTGTGTTGCCCATCAAAGTGTATCTCTATTTTACATTTTTGTTCTTTTACTCTCCAAAGGATAGTTGGCTGAACATAACTTTTCAAAATTTCAGCTCGCTCTGCTTTCAACCCACTCTTCTAAACTAAAAGAAGTCCCATCTCTTGTTCCCCTCTCCATGTTGTTCTCCTCTGTCCTCCTCCTCATCCACCATAGTTCAGCCCAAGGACCCTAGCCCTTATATTTAACCTCACAATGAAGTGTTTTAACATTTTATTTTCAGGACAAGCAGGGCTACAAGTAGAGCACAAAACAATTTGACATAAACAGTTGCATTCATGAGTTTTATTGACAAATTACAATAAATAAAAACCATTCCGCCAAGCAAATACCTGATAGAAATGTCTCATTTATAAGAACGCTGTAAGTACAGAAATCAAATCAAATCAAATCAAATCAAATTGTATTGGTCACATGCGCCGAATACAACAGGTGCAGACATTACAGTGAAATGCTTACTTACAGCCCTTAACCAACAGTGCATTTATTTTTAACAAAAAAAGTAAAAATAAAACAACAACAATAAAAGTGTTGAGAAAAAAAGTAAAATAAAGTGACAGTAGGGAGGCTATATATACAGGGGGGTACTGTTGCAGAGTCAATAGTGCGGGGGCACCCGGCTAGTTGAGGTAGTTGAGGTAATATGTAGCATGTGGGTAGAGTTAAAGTGACTATGCATAAATAATTAACAGAGTAGCAGCAGCGTAAAAAGGATGGGGTGGGGGGGGCAGTGCAAATAGTCTGGGTAGCCATGATTAGCTGTTCAGGAGTCTTATGGCTTGGGGGTAGAAGCTGTTGAGAAGTCTTTTGGACCTAGACTTGGCACTCCGGTACCGCTTGCCGTGCGGTAGCAGAGAGAACAGTCTATGACTAGGGTGGCTGGAGTCTTTGACAATTTTGAGGGCCTTCCTCTGACACCGCCTGGTATAGAGGTCCTGGATGGCAGGAAGCTTGGCCCCAGTGATGTACTGGGCCGTACGCACTACCCTCTGTAGTGCCTTGTGGTCGGAGGCCAAGCAGTTGCCATACCAGGCGGTGATGCAACCAGTCAGGATGCTCTCGATGGTGCAGCTGTATAATTTTTTTGAGGATCTGAGGACCCATGCCAAATCTTTTCAGTCTCCTGAGGGGAATAGGCTTTGTCGTGCCCCTCTTCACGACTGTCTTGGTGTGTTTGGACCATGATAGTTCGTTGGTGATGTGGACACCAAGGAACTTGAAGCTCTCAACCTGTTCCACTACAGCCCCGTCGATGAGAATGGGGGCGTGCTCAGTCCTCTTTTTTTTTTCCTGTAGTCCACAATCATCTCCTTTGTCTTGGTCACGTTGAGGGAGAGGTTGTTGTCCTGGCACCACACGGCCAGGTCTCTGACCTCCTCCCATAGGCTGTCTCATCGTTGTCGGTGATCAGGCCTACCACTGTTGTGTCGTCGGCAAACTTAATGATGGTGTTGGAGTCGTGCCTGGCCATGCAGTCATGGGTGAACAAAGAGTACAGGAGGGGGACTGAGCACGCACCCCTGAGGGGCCCCGTGTTGAGGATCAGTGTGGCAGATGTGTTGTTACCTACCCTTACCACCTGGGGGCGGCCCGTCAGGAAGTCCAGGATCCAGTTGCAGAGGGAGGTGTTTAGTCCCAGGATCCTTAGCTTAGTGATGAGCTTAGAGGGCACTATGGTGTTGAATGCTGAGCTGTAGTCAATGAATAGCATTCTCACGTAGGTGTTCCTCTTGTCCAGGTGGGAAAGGGCAGTGTGGAGTGTAATAGAGATTGCATCATCTGTGGATCTGTTTGGGCGGTATGCAAATTGGAGTGGGTCTAGGGTTTCTGGGATAATGCTGTTGATGACCAGCCTTTCAAAGCACTTCATGGCTACAGATGTCAGTGCTACGGGTCGGTAGTCATTTAGGCAGGTTATCTTAGAGTCCTTGGGCACGGGGACTATGGTGGTCTGCTTGAATCATGTTGGTATTGGACAGACTCAGTCAGGGACATGTTGAATATGTCAGTGAAGACACTTGCCAGTTGGTCAGCACATGCTCGGAGTACACGTCCTGGTAATCCGTCTAGCCCTGCGGCCTTGTGAATGTTGATTGCTTAAAAGTCTTACTCACATCGGCTACGGAGAGCGTGATCACATAGTCATCCGGAACAGCTGGTGCTCTCATGCATGCTTCAGTGTTGCTTGCCTCGAAGCGAGCATAGAAGTGGTTTAGCTCGTCTGTTAGGCTTGTGTCACTGGGCAGCTCGCGGCTGTGCTTCCCTTTGTAGTCTGTAATAGTTTTCAAGCCCTGCCACATCCGACGAGCGTCGGAGCCAGTGTAGTACGATTCAATCTTAGTCCTGTATTGACTCTTTGCCTGTTTGATGGTTCGTCGGAGGTCATAGCGGGATTTCTTATAAGCGTCCGGGTTAGAGTCCCGTTCCTTGAAAGCGGCAGCTCTACCCTTTAGCTCAGTGCGGATGTTTCCTGTAATCCATGGCTTCTGGTTGGGGCGTATGACGTACGGTCACTGTGGGGGACGACATCATCGATGCACTTATTGATGAAGCCAGTGACTGATGTGGTGTACTCCTCAATGCTGTCTGAAGAATCCCGGAACATATTCCAGTCTGTGCTAGCAAAACAGTCCTGTAGCTTAGCATCTGCGTCATCTGACCACTTTTTATTAACCGAGTCACTGGTGCTTCCTGCTTTAGTTTTTGCTTATAAGCAGGAATCAGGAGGATAGAGTTATGGTCAGATTTGCCAAATGGAGGGCAAGGGAGAGCTTTGTATGCGTCTCTGTGTGGGAGTAAAGGTGGTCTAGAGTTTTTTTTCCTCTGGTTGCACATTTAACATGCTGGTAGAAATTAGGTAAAACGGATTTAAGTTTCCCTGCATTAAAGTCCCCGGCCACTAGGGAGCGCTGCATCTGGATGAGCGTTTTCCTGTTGATTTATGGCCTTGTACAACTCATTCAGTGCAATCTTAATGCCAGCATTGGTTTGTGGTGGTAAATAGACAGCTATGAAAAATATAGATGAAAACTCTCTTGGTAAATAGTGTGGTCTACAGCTTATCATAAGATACTCTACCTCAGGCGAGCAAAACCTCGAGACTTCCCTTAGTATTTGATTTTGTGCACCAGCTGTTGTTTACAAATATACACAGACCGCCACCCCTTGTCTTACCGGAGTCAGCCGTTCTATCCTGCCGATGTAGCGTATAGCCCGCTAGCTGTATGAATTCCATGTCGTCGTTCAGCCACGACTCGGTGAAACATAAGATATTACAGTTTTTAATGTCCCGTTGGTAGGATAACCGTAATCTTAAGTCATCCAATTTATTTTCAAATGATTGAACGTTGGCTAATAGGATTGATGGAAGAGGCAGTTTACTCGCTCGCCGTCGGATCCTTACAAGGCACCCCGATCTACGTCCACGATATCTCCGTCTCTTCCTCACGCGAATGACGGGGATTTGGGCCTTGTCGGGTGTCTGTATGATATCCTCGCGCCACCTCGTTGAAGAAAATTTTTCGTCCAATACGAGGTGAGTAATCGCTGTCCTGATATCCAGAAGCTCTTTTTGGTTATAAGAGACGATGGCAGAAACATTATGTACAAAATAAATTACAAATAACGCGGAAAAACACACATAATAGTACAATTGGTTAGAGGGCTGTAAACGGCAGCCATCTTCTCCGGCGCTGTTTGGGAGGATGGAGGTTGTGACAGCAGGGTCATTCTACGAAAATGTTGGCTTTTTGACCAGCACATGTTTTATAATAGTCAGTGACAACTGTGTGAAGGATGGAGGTTGTGACAGCAGGGTCATTCTACGAAAATGTTGGCTTTTTGACCAGCACATGTTTTATAAATATAAATCTTCTTTTTTTTTTTACTTAGTCAGACAATAGTTAAAAGCCCTGAACAATGTAAATCAACATGCTTCATGTATTTTTTTGATTTTACTACATTCAATAAAAAAAATGCTTGTTGCCTTTTTGCCACGTGTTACCTATATTTTAATGACAATTCAGGCTTTCCAGAATGTAATTTGACTATTTCATTTGCATATATTATCAAAGACAGAAAAGGTTAATGATACTGTATATTAAGAAATGTTTTTGTTTAGTAATAATTTACTTTAAACAAAATACATGTTTCTATTATAACACCAGTGACAGTACCACCAGTGACCAGTAACACCAGTTTTTCATGCAGAAAAACCTTAAAATCTAAGATTGTGGCCACAGTAGCTCAAACCACACTTCTTAAATTGTAAATAAATCACTTAATCATGTGATTTGATCAATTATTTTAAGAAAATGTCCTTTTCCTCTTACTATAAACTGTGTACCACCAGTGACACATCTTAAGGCTTCACATGACATTACCAAGTTAATCATCAATTTGCTAACATATGAAGAGAGAGTTCAGACTCACTATGTGCTTTTCAAAAATCCAATGCACCTTTGACCCAGTAAGAAATTGGCAAGGATATAGCATTTATTTTAATTTAATTTTTAACACCAGTGACATGTAATTGAGGGACAGCTATTCCCTGTGAATTATTTATAATATATAGTTGATTTTTAAGTATTTTAAGTACTCAGCTTGATAACTGAAATACTTTCCATTTTATCATGACTTTTCAATTGGGAGAAAAAATAATAATATTAACTCAATATGTAACTACACTCATTAAAAAAAGGGTTCCAAAAGGGTTCTGCGGCTGTCCCCATAGGATAACCCTTTTTTATTCCAGGTAGAACTCTTTGGGGTTCCATGTAGAACCCTTTATGGAAATGGTTCTACATGGAACCCAAAAGGGTTCTACCTGGAACCAAAAGGTTTCGTGTGTGTTCTACCTGGAATCAAAAGGTTACATGTGCTTGTTTGTGAGAGTCTCCACTTTTCATAGATGGGTCATAATAGCATTGTAGCTCAAACCATTGGGACTCTACAGATGATTTTGTGAGAAGAACCAGATCTGGGATCCGCCCTAGTCTCACAAACACGCTCTAGCTCAGGATAATGGTTGGTATCAGCAGATGCAGAAGAAATATACAAATTCAATGGTACAACCCAGAAGTGTTTAGCTCAAACACAAAATGTTTAAAAGGGGTTAGAAGTCCAAAACGCGCCGGCGTCACGATGGGACTGTAGGAACCACAACCACTGCAAAAGACAATCCAATCAACCACTAATAATAACAGACCAATTCAAATTTAATCCATAACCTCTTATATGCATATTTAATTTTAACTGTGATTCTCCCATGTCCTGACCATTCATAATGAAAGTGACTCTCTTCTCAAGGGCACTCTGATGAAAGTACCTAAAACATATAATCCACACTTCCTGCTCATTATTAACTATTGAGAGTCAGCACTGAGACTGCACTGGTAAAATAAATCAACAACCTCCTCATTGACGCTGTCTCTCGCCACTTCAATAGTCTCATCCTCCTCGACCTCTCTGTGCTTGGACCCCTGCTGTTCATCATCTACATGCTTCCCCTGGGCCAGATCATCCGTCGCCATGGTCTCAACTTTCACTACTATGCGGATGACACCCAGATTTGCATCCACAACAAAACCCACTTCTCACCCTCCCTACCCCATCTATGATCAACTGTCTCCAGGACATAAAAAAACTGGATAACATCAATCTCCCTCAAACTAAACAGTGGCAAAACAGAGGTCATGTTGGTGGCTCCCAAGTCTCTGCTAACAAAGTGGGTGACCTTGAGAGTTCTATTGATGGCTGCTCCATCTGCCCCATCATCCGAGGTCAGAAACCTCCGTGTCATCCTGGACACACACTCTCCTTCGAGAGGGGGGGGGTTCTCTATATTAATCATTCTCCTATTTGTTTAAAATGCAATTTTGTACTGATACAGTGGTTAATATGAAAATAAAATCTTATTCCAAATGAAATGAACACCCCCACCTCTCTGTCATGGTTTAAACAAGTGACAGTAGATTCAGGTTCTTTCAAAACATCATGACTGGTTGTGTTCATGCCACAATAAAAGGTAATACCTGTTTACAGATTAAATACATGTCTTTACTATTAGGTCTATTGCTTAACATTGTTCACACTATTAATAACAAATAGGAGGTCCAGTGAAAACAATTGAGACCCTGAATGTCACAGTATAATTCGCATTCTGGAGAGAGCTGACACCTGGTCCCCCTGACCTTGCCAGAGACCCAGCGAGCAGGCCTAGCGAGGCCCAGGGAGACCCAGCCAGAGGGCTCAGCTGCCTGGATGAACCAGGAGCCTCTATACCGCCTCCTCCTGCTGAGCCCACGGCCACACAGTGGCCACGGAGAGTCCAGGACAGGCTCTGATTCTCCCTAAACCTCCCGCTGGGATCCACGCCTCACTTCCAGCCTGCAGCTCAGGCCTGGAGAGCCAGCTAATGAGTGTTTATACACTCAGCACAGAGCAAGGACCAGGCAGGGACACGCAGGGCCAACCAACCAACATGGGGCAGACCAGATCAGAGGATGAGCAGAGGGTGTGAATCGTCACAGTAGTGCAGGTTATCTAATGATGTTCTGTTGACATGATACAAGACCAGGGCAAAAGTAGGTGTGTCTACTCTAGATTATATGGGTGTAATCTGGATGAGGCAGCATAATAGTGCATTAAACACAGAGATACACTGAAAAGACCAACCCTTATGAAAAACGATTGCAGTCAGTGCAGTATAACTGCAGTACACTGTAGTAGAACTGTAGTTAGAGTGCAGAATGACTGCAGTATCCTGACAAATACTGCGTCCCAAAATAACAGTTTATTTTACTTCAGTCATTTTGCAGTGTAACTGCAGTTACAGTACAGAATAACTGCAGTTCAACTGCAGTACACTGCAGTTATTCTGCAATTACTGTGTCCAAAATACCACAGTCGACTGCAGTTAGTGCACTTTTACTCGTGGGCCTTAATTTGGAAAATATATTCAGAAAAAATACACAATTATGTTCACACAAAATTCTAGCCTACTTATGCAAATTAGCTTGTTACAAGACATCTGCCAAGAAATGTGTTTTGATCATCTTCTTGAAATAAAATGTGGCTCTTTTATCTTCAGATGAGCTGATGCCAGAGTGAGCTGATAAGATCTGGCACTCTTATCAACAAAAAACATTAACAGTACTTTGTTTGTCGACCCGAGACCAACCACAAACACTCTTATGGCAAACCACCAAAGCTGAAAGCTTGTTTGGGGTGTGTAAGCTTGGCTGAGTAAGCCTATTCATGCTCTGGTTGTCATCCACCTCAGGAGCTAGCTAGCTAGCATTCAGGCATGGCCAGACATGGCCTCCTCAGCTGGGCCACTGGGCATTGAGCCCCCTCCATGAAGTTGCGCAATGGAACATACTTCTAATGTCCTCAGTAAACTGAACCCCAGATGTGACAAGCTCTACGAAGCCTGCTGGGCCTACCAGCACAGAGGACCATGGGCTTCCACCATCCACATGTCCAAGCCCCACACAGGGAGTAGTTATGTGTTTTGATCAGTATTTGGGTGATATGCACATCCAACATTTCTAAATTTATTCTGGGCTGGAAAAAAGACAAATTCTACTCCCAACTGCTTTATTGTTGCACCACAATAACGAGAATGTTGGCTGTCTTCGACCGGACATTTTTAAATTTGCTCCTCACATACAAAGATTAAAGATCATCATAGATGGGAGATGTATACATTTTTCAATTGAATGATGAATACAGTTATGGTGATATGTCATAGTAGGTACGTTAATACTATACCCATTGTAACAATGGTACCCATTGTATACAGTGCTATGAAAAAGTATTTGCCCCCTTTCTAATTTTCTCTACTTTTGCATATTTGTGATACTGAATGTTATCAGATCTTCAACCAAAACCTAATATTAGATAAAGGGAACATAAGTGAACAAATAACACAACAATTACATATTTATTTCATTTATTTTATAAACAAAGTTATGCAACACCCAATTCCCCTGTGTGAAAAAGTAATTGCCCCCTTACACTCAATAACTGGTTGTGCCACCTTTAGCTGCAATGACTCCAACCAAATGCTTCCTGTAGTTGTTGATCAGTCTCTCACGTCGCTGTGGAGGAATTTTGGCCCACTCTTCCATGCAGAACTGCTTTAACTCAGTGACGTGTGGGGTTTTCAAGCATGAACTGCTCGTTTCAAGTCCTGCCACAACATCTCAATTGGGATTAGGTCTGGACTTTGACTAGGCCATTCCAAAACTTCCAATTTGTTGCGTTTTAGCAATTTTCATGTAGACTTGATTGTGTGTTTTGGATCATTGTCTTGCTGCATGAACCAGCTGCACTTCAGCTTCAGCTCACAGACGGATGGTCTGACATTCTCCTGTAGAATTCTCTGATACAGAGCAGAATTCATGGTTCCTTCTATTAAGGCAAGTCGTCCAGGTCCTGAGGCAGCAAAGCATCCCCAAACTATCACACCACCACCACCATGCTTGACCTTTGGTATGATGTTCTTACTGTGGAATGCAGAGTTTGGTTTTCGCCAGGCATTACTGGAACCATGTCGGAATTCTAATTAGCATGAAAGAAATCCCCATAAAAATCTGTCTGTTTAAACTAGAGATGTAATGTTTTTTGCACTGGATGCATCTCAATCCACTGCATTTGAGGTGAAAGATGGCAGAGCTACAGCTGTGTTTGTCAGACCATGAGATACCCGAAAATCAGTCTTCTCACGAAAACGTCTGTAGCGGTTTGGCCTCTATGGAAAGGTGAGTCTCTCACGAACACATACATGTTGGTTGTCTTTCCTCTAGGACGAACACAAGCCTCACAATACTCGTCTGAATGTACACCTGCACAAGTAAAAATCCCCTAATTTATCGACACACAATACGCCATAATGACAAAGCAAAAACAGGTTTTTAGAAATTCTTACAAAAAAATTAATACAACTAAACTGAAATATCACATTTACACTCAAGGACATTCAGAGCCTTGTCCCGAAGCCACTCCTGCGTTGTCTTGGCTGTGAGCTTAGGATCATTGTCCTGTTGGAAGGTCAACCTTCGCCCCAGTCTGAGGTTCATACCTGACAGCTGAAGGAAAGGAAAATAACAGTAGAGAAAGTGTGTTACCTACAGATGTAGGATCTTAATATGGTCACTCTTGTTGCTGAGAATGTTCCTGCACAGCAGAAAATGCTAATTGATAGTGTATTCAAGGTTCAAAGGGCTTCTAAAGTCTAATTTCCACTTCAAAATGTCAGACTTGAATTGCCCTAACAAAAAATGAATCAACCCCTACAACAAATGGCCATTAATTATAATCCACATAATAATTTACATTTCCTGTTGCTGCAGGATTATTTTCCTGCTGTAGCAAACAGGCTCAAATTAAGATTATATATCTGTAAGAGATGATCACAGAGCAGGTGTTTGACTAATTACAGAGCTGTTTTAAATTCTCCCATCTGGAGACATTATGAAGGCTAAATTTCCCTTAAAAACTACAGCGACTACATACACCTGCTATTGTGGTGTCACTGCACATCTTCAAACGATGCCATCCCATTGGCCTGTTAGGGGGCTCCCACAGGGTCATGCTGGTCTATTGGTTTACTGAAGAGTGACATGACGACATGGTCAGGCTGCCTTCCCCAGTTTGCCATCGCGGTGTGTAACAGCCAATTTATACTTGATCCGAAAATGTGGTCGGAGGTGCCATATGGATGGTGTGACACGCAGAGGCCAAATTGAGCTATGTACCGCATCGCTGTGCGCCTCTCAAATCTTGCAGCATTGCGGCGGGCTCCAGATAGCTCAGCATTGACATGATTGGTTGACGGTAGGTGGGGACGGGAGGTCCTGTGTAAACACAAACTCACTTCCTTGACAACTTCCTTCACAACAGCTCTGCGTTGCTCGGCGAAGCACAAGACGTATGAATGCCCTGACTTCTGCAGAGGCTGTATCACCATAGATGCTGCACGGCCAATGCAAACGTCAGAATGACCATGCAGAGCTTTATATTGACAGGAGGGTGAGGAGCTGCAGGACAGAGTGAGAAGGGGACAGACAAAACACACACAGTCAGCAGTAGGGTTGAATATTTTCCCGGTATTTTACAAATGTTCCATCCTGAAAATAAATCACTTTTCTCCCGGGTAATCCAGTAATTCCTGCAAAAAACTGAAATGTAATTCAAAAGCATGTAAAGCATATAAATAGGACTATGTCTGGATTTGATTAGAGATTTGATCAAAAATTCTAGTCTGATGAGCCATACATTAAAGACATTTTATGTGCCCAAGCCCAAAAAAGCCCAAATGATTGTGCCGTTATCCAATACAGATATGATACAGTGCATTCAGAAAGTATTCAGATCACTTTTCCACATTTTGTTACGTTACAGCCTTCTACACACATGAATCTACAGACAATACCAACATAATGACAATGCAAAAATGGGTTTTTAGATATTTTTGCAAATGTAAAAAAAAGATTTACATTTAGATTTAAATAAGTATTCAGACCCTTTACTCAGGACTTTGTTGAAGCACCTTTGGCAACGATTACAGCCTCGAGTCTTCTTAGGTATGACGCTACAAGCTTGGCACACCTGTATTTGGGGAGTTTCTCCCATTCTTCTCTGCAGATCCTCTCAAGCGCAGTCAGGTTGGATGGGAAGCGTCGCTGCACAGCTATGTTCAGGTCTCTCCAGAAATGTTCGATCAGGTTCAAGTCCGGGCTCTAGCTGGGCCACTCAAGGACATTCAGAGACTTGTCTCCAAGCCACTCCTGCGTTGTCTTGGCTGAGTACTTGAGGTCATTGTCCTGTTGGAAGGTGAACCTTCGCCCCTGTCTGAGGTCTTGAGCACTCTGCACCAGGTTTTCATCAAGGATCTCTCTGTACTTTGCTCCATTCATCTTTCCCTCGATCCTGACTAGTCTCCCAGTCCCTGCCGCTGAAAAACATCCCCACAGCATGATGCTTCCACCACCATGCTTTACCGTAGGGATGGTATTGGCCAGGTGATGAGCGGTGCCTGGTTTCCTCCAGATGTGACGCTTGGCATTCAAAGAGTTCAATCTTTGTTTCATCAGACCAGAGAATCTTGTTTCTCATGGTCTGAGAGTCCTTTAGGTGCCTTTTGGCAAACTCCAAGGGGGCTGTCATGTGCCTTTTACTGAGGAGTGGCTTCCATCTGGCCGCTCTACCATAAAGGCTGATTGGTGGTGCTGCAGAGATAGTTCTCCTTCTGGAAGTTTCTCCCATCTCCACAGAGGAACTATAGTGCTCTGTCAGAGTGACCATAGGGTTCTTGGTCACCTCCCTGACCAAGGCCCTTCTCCCCCGATTGCTCAGTTTGGCCGGGTGGCCAGCTCTAGGAAGAGTCTTGGTGGTTCCAAGCTTCTTCCATTTAAGAATGATGGTGGCCACCGTGTTCTTGGAGACCTTAAATTCTGCAGAAATGTTTTGGTACCCTTCCCGAGATCTGTGCCTCGACACAATCCTGTCTCTAAGCTCTACGGACAATTCCTTTGACCTCATGGAGGTTTTTGCTCTGACATACATTGTCAACTGTGGGACCTTATATAGACAGGTGTGTGCCTTTCCAAATCATGTCCAATCAATTGCATTTACCACAGGTGGACTCAATCTCAAGGATGATCAATGGAAAAAGGATTCACCTGAGCTCAATGTCAAGTCTCATAGCAAAGGGTCTGAATACTTATTTAAATAAGGTATTTCTGTATTTTGTTTTTTTAAACGTTTGCTAAAATTTCTAAAAACCTGTTTTTGCTTTGTCAATATGGGGTATTGTGTGTAGATTGATGAGGAAAAATATTTATTTAATCCACTTTAGAATAAGGCTGTAACGTGACAAAATGTGGAAAAAGTGAAGGGGTCTGAATACTTTCCGAATAAACTGTTATATAGGCTACTACACATTATGCACGACATAAAAACATAAAAGCCCATTGATGTACCTAGCTATATGCTCTCTTCGGTAAATAAATGAAACAAGCTCCAGTAAGCTAAACTTTTTGAGTGTGAACTGTGCTGTATTGTATTATACTGTATTATATGGAATGGAATTACACACCTCCTTCAAATCATGCAAATGTTGGGAGAGAGCATGCAATTCCATTGCAGCACATGTGGCCTACAAAGTTACAAGTATAGGACAACAAATTTGATTTTAATTTTGAAATATAATAGGGCCTATTTCTATAATTATTTGGCTGACTCATATATACAGTACCAGTCAAAAGTTTGGACACACCTACTCATTCAATGGTTTTTCTTTATTTTTACTATGTTCTACATTATAGAATAATAGTGAAGACATCAAAACTTTGAAATAACACATATGGAATCTAAACAAAAAAGTGTTAAACAAATCAAAATATGTTTTAAATTTGAGATTCTTCAAAGTAGCCACCCTTTGCCTTGATGACAGCTTTGCACACTCTTGGCATTCTCTCAACCAGCTTCATGAGGTAGTCACCTGGAATGCATTTGAATTAACAGGTGTGCCTTGTTAAAAGTTAATTTGTGGAATTTATTTCCTTCTTAATGCGTTTGAGAGAATCAGTTGTGTTGTGACAAAGTAGGGGCGGTATACAGAAGATAGCCCTATTTGGTAAAAGACCAAGTCCATATTATTACGCATATTAATTGATAATGATGGAAAATAGGATATGCATAATTTTAAAAAAAAATAGTTATATACTGTAGATATATATATAGAGGTGAAAGCATTGGAAATGCTTTTGGCGGTTAATCTGCTTCTGTTTTGTGGATGGCACTGTGTGCTGTTTTCGATGGATGGGTCCTGGCCTCTCGGGGCCTTAGGGATCCGGAGGGACGTGGGTGGGATGCTGATCACTGGGATGACGGCTCAACTTGGGATGGGGAGGGGCTTTAGCGGGGGAATTAGTGGAGAACAATTGAAGGGTTACTCCGTAGCAATGCAAATATCATGGTACAGCTATATGGACACTCAATCATTACAGTATTTTTTATTGGTAAATTTACAAACATATATAATGATAAATAGACATGAAACTTGTATCTCATTATGGTGTATGGTGAAATAAGTATAGACAGTTATAATTGTAATGGCTTAGCTGATAATAACAAAAGAAGAACAATATTTACATGGCTCAAAGAGAAGGAATATAATATCTATTGTATACAGTAAACTCATTCAACAATTCGAGATGAAGTAGCGTGGAAAAAAAAATGGGGGGAGGAAATATACTTCTCCCATGGGCAAAGAAATTCAAAAGGGGTGATGATATTAATTAATAGTAATTTCGATCCGAATGTGCAAATTGTCCAAATAGATACGCAAGGTAGATGGATTATTTTGAATATGTTATTGGACCATAAACAGATATGGCTCATTAACCTTTACGGACCAAATAATGATGATCCACAATTCTTTGACAATATATATAATAAATTATCAACCCTGCAAGCAATTCAAGACAATATTATTATGGTGGGGGGTTTATAATACTGTTTTAAATAGCTCAATGGACCGTAAAGGAAATCAGCACCACAAACAATCACCCACATGCTCTTAAGGAAATTTGTGAATGTCATGGATACATTAGAACTAGTAGATATATGGAGGCTTAAATATACTGATCTAGTGAGATATACATGGCGGAGACTGAATCAAGCTAGTCGTCTTGACTTCTTTCTTATCTCATTCTCGTTGGCACTCAAAAGTAAAAAATGTGTTGGTAGGGGACAGAATGCGGTGGGACCATCATATAATAGGCATATACATTACTCTTACTGAATTTCCACGTGGCGAGGATATTGGAAATGTAATCAAAGCCTATTGGATGATAATTTATTTATAATTAGAACAAAGGAATTTATAACTGACTTTTTCCAACATAACATAGGTACAGCGAATCCCCTTATTGTATGGGACACCTTTAAATGTGCCTTTAGAGGCCATGCAAATCAGTACTCATCTCGAAAACAAAAGCAATTTAGGTCAAAAGAGTTTATACTAAGAAAGGAAATAGAAAGTCTAACAGAACAGATAGATGGCAATAAAAACTGTAACATAGAGGCTCAGAATAAATTAGAGGAAAAACTAAAAGAAATGGAGAAACTTATTCCAAGAAAGATCAAGTGTAATATATTATAAAAATAAAGCAAACTGGATGGAATATGGGGAAAAATGCACAAAATTATTTTTTAATCTTCAACATAGGAATGCTAAAAAAAGAACTTAATGAAACTGGTTACAATTGACGGAGTCACCCATAATTCACCAAATGATATTTTGAAGGATGAAACAAAGTACTTTAAGCATATGTTTTCTTTTCAGTCGCCTCCATCTCCTCTAACTCTAACTTTTTCTATTGATAATGTCAAATTAACAGCCACACAGAAAGACTCATGTGAAGTTGAAATTACAGAGGAGGAACTTCTGGATGCAATTAAAGACTTTAAGTCTGGGAAAACTCCAGGGTTGGATGGCATACCAGTCGAGGTATACCAAACCTTTTTTGATATACTAAGAGGACCGTTATTAGCATGTTTTAACCACTCCTATGTAAATGGTAGATTATCTGACACTCAAGAAGAAGGTCTGATCTCATTATTACTGAAACAGGATACAAGTGGAAAATATAAAGATCCAGTCCATTTACAAAATTGGAGGCCCCTTACACTTCAGTGTTGTGATGCAAAATGTATAGCGCATAGAATTAAAAAGGTATTGTCGGATATTATTCATTCTAATCAGACAGGTTTTTTACATGGACGATACATTGGAGATAATATAAGGCAAGTATTGGAAACAATAGAACACTATGGAAAATATGGGAAACCAGGCCTGCTATTCATAGCAGACTTCGAAAAGGCATTTGATCAAGTTCGACTGGGGTTTATATATAAATGCCTGGAGCATTTCAATTTTGGAGAATCTCTTATAAAATGGGTCAAAATCATGTATAGTAACCCTAGGTGTAAAATAGTAAATAATGGCTATTTCTCAGAAAGTTTAAAAATGTCAAGAGGAGTGAAACAAGGTTGTCCACTATCGGCATAACTATTTATTGTGGCCATCGAGATGTTAGCTATTAAAATCAGATCCAATAATAATATCAGAGGATTAGAATTCCAGGGCTTAAAAACAAAGGTGTCATTGTACGCTGATGATTCATGTTTTCTTTTAAATCCAGAACTAGAATCCCTCCACAGCCTCATAGAGGATCTAGATACATTTTCTAACCCCTCTGGATTACAACCAAATTATGACAAATGTACTATATTACGTATTGGATCACTAAAAAATAAAGTTTTTACATTACCATGTAGTTTACCAATAAAATGGTCTGATGGTGATGTGGATATACTCGGAGTACATATCCCAAAGGAAATAAATGATCTCACTTCAATAAATTTTAATAGAAAGTTAGCAAAAATAGATAAGATCTTACTACCATGGAAAGGAAAATACCTGTCAATTAGTGGAAAAATCACCCTGATTAACTCTTTAGTATTATCGCAGTTTACCTATTTGCTTATGGTCTTGCCTATGCCTAGCAAACAGAGTTAAATTATATGAGAAAAAAATATTCAATTTTATTTGGAACGGCAAGCCAGGCAAAGTTCAAAGGGCATATTTATATAATGAATATGAATTCGGAGGACAGAAATGATTAAATATTAAAGCATTAGACCTATCACTAAAAGCTTCAGTCATACAAAAGTTATACTTAAATCCGAACTGGTTCTCAAGCAAATTTGTAAGATTGTCTCACCCAATGTTCAAGAAAGGCCTTTTTCCCTGTATTCAGATTACAACAACTCATTTGCAGTTATTTGAAAAGGAAATCATCTCCCAAATATCACTATTTCTAAAACAAGCCATAGAAAGTTTGTTGCAATTTCAATTTAATCCTCCAGAAACGACAACACAAATAATGCAACAAATATTGTGGTTAAATTCAAATATACTAATTGACAAAAAACCTTTATTTTTTTGACAGAATGTTTAAAAAAGGTATAATCTTCGTAAATTATATCATCTGTAGGACTGGTGGAGTTATGTCGCACATGCAGCTAACAAAAACATATGGAAATGTCTGCTCTACCCAAAATTACAACCAAATAATTGCAGCCTTACATAAAAGTGGAAGAGGAAAGTGGAAGGGGGGAGAAAGTAAGGAACTTGTCTGTCGGCCTTGCATTAAAGAACATAATTGGTTAAGGAAAACTGTGATAAATAAAAAAGTATATCAGTTTCACTTAAGGACCAAAGGATTGACAGCCGTCCCATATAGATTGCAAAATAGTTGGGAAGAGATTTTTGACGTACCGCATTTTTGACGTGGCATAGTGTTTATGAACTGACACGCAAAACGACACCGGATTAAAAAATTAGAATCTTTCAATTTAAATTATTATATACAATTCTTGCTACCAATAGAATGTTATTTATATGGGGGATACAATCTTCCCAGCTCTGCAGATTTTGCTGTGAAGAGACAGAATCATTAAATCATTTGTTTTGGTTCTGTCCATTTGTAGCTTGTTTTTGGACACAGGTCCAGGAATGGCTAAAGGATTGCAATATTTACCTGGAGCTAACCTTGCAGATAGCATTACTGGGTGATCTGAAAATTCATAGTCAATCGATCACTAATATAATAATACTTTTAGCAAAAATGTTTATTTTTAATTCACAATCTGTAGAAGCAATGAGAATAGAAAGGTTCAGAACTTTATTAAAACATCACAGTACGGTTGAAATATATATGGCAAATAGAAATCCTATATGGATGGTGTTAAGAGATAGATGGGAGGTATTGAATAGAGTTGAAGGATGGGACTAATAACAAATAACAACAAATAATAACAAAGATAGCTAATAACGTAAGCATACTGTGTCCATAATAAGTATATAGGTTGTATGTTGGGAGCTTTTGGGAAAGAGCACAGTTAGAAAGATATGGCATATAGAAGCAAACCGGATGGACATCATGAAAATGATCGGAGAGGTTGAGAGTAGAAGAAGTTCAGGAGCAAAAAAATAAATAATATATATATATATATATATATATAATATAATTATTGTAAAATTAACTGTGTCCATAAGGTGTAGATAGTAAGTATAGACCGGAAGTAGAGACCTGGGCATTGTTGTTCACTAATTTACTCCAAGTAGGGAAAGGATGGCGGGGTTGAAAAGTAATAAAGGGGAGTATATATATAAAAAACATGGGGGATTGGAAGTGATGCAGACAATTACATTGATAGAAGATACAATCTATCTGCAATATTAATCTGATCCCCCCAAAAAAAAAGTCCATATTATGGCAAGAACAGCTCAAATAAGCAAAGAGAAACAACAGTCAATCATTACTTTAACACATGAAGGTCAGTCAATCCGGACATTTTCAAGAACTTTTTAAGTTTCTTCAAGTGCAGTCGCAAAAACAAACAAGCGCTATGATGAAACTGGCTCTCATGAGGACCGCCACAGGAAAGGAAGACCCAGAGTTACCTCTGTTAGAGAGGATAAGTTCATTAGAGTTAGCTGCACCTCAGATTGCAGCCAAAATAAATGCTTCACAGAGTTCAAGTAACAGACACATCTCAACATCAACTGTTCAGAGGAGACTGCGTGAATCAAGCCTTCATGGTCGAATTGCTGCTAAGAAACAACTACTAAAGGACACCAATTAGAAGAACAGACTTGCCTGGGCCAAGAAACACGAGCAATGGACATTAGACCGTTGGAAATCTGTCCTTTGGTCAGATGAGTCCAAATGGGAGAGTATTGGTTCCAAAGATGCATGAGATGCATAGTAGGTGAACGGATTATCTCTGCATGTGTGGTTCCCACCGTTAAGCATGGAGGAGGTGTGATGGTGTGGGGGTGCTTTGCTGGTGACATGGTCTGTGATTTATTTAGAATTCAAGGCACACTTAACCCGCTTGGCTACCAGAGCATTCTGCAGCGATACGCCATGCCATCTGGTTTGCGATTAGTGGGACTATCATTTGTTTTTCAACCGGACAATGACCCAACACACTTCCAGGCTGTGTAAGAGCTATTTGACCAAGAAGGAGAGTGATGGAATGCTGCATCAGATTACCTGGCCTCCACAATCACCTGACCTCATCCCAATTGAGATGGTTTGGGATGAGTTGGACCACAGAATGAAGTAAAAGAAGCCAACAAGTGCTCAGCATATGTGGGAACTCCTTCAAGACTGTTGGAAAAGCGTTCCTCATGAAGCTGGTTGAGAGAATGCCAAGAGTGTGCAAAGCTGTCATCAAGGTAAAGGGTGGCTACTTTGAAGAATCTAAAATCTAAAATATATTTTGATTTGTTTAACACTTTTTTGGTTACTACATGATTCCATGTGTGTTATTTCATAGTTTTGATGTCTTCACTTTTACTCTACAATGTAGAAAATAGTAAAAAATAAAGAAAAACCCTTGAATGAGTAAGTGTGTCCATACTTTTGAATGGTAATGTACCTTTTTATAATATTTTTTTCTCTCTCTATTTGTGCTTCATTCCTTCCTCGCATTCAACAGTTTAATGAAATATGTTTCATTGTCCTTATCTTCATATAATTCTAAAGACATGCTTGCATAATATAGGACTAGAATTAGATGCAGACGGCTTTAACTTCTCATCACAAAGATCGAATGGTTATGGGTCTGAATAAATAACTGCTATAGCCTAACGCCATCGCGTGGACGCTCTTCTTTCAAACTACCCATGAGTTCTATTTGCTGCTATATTTAACATTCAGCAAACAAGAGCTTACATACCTCTTTGAATAGTCCATTGTTATAAGAAATGCAACCAAAAAAAGTCCAGCAAGCTATTCTAATCTAGCTTTTCCTGCATGGGACTCCAAGAGCTAAGGAGCGTTTTTTAAGGCGAGAGGCCAGCAGAGCACAGGTGTGTGCGTATTGCCCAAGAGACAAAAGCTCATTATGCATAACCCATCATTCATTAGCTAAATATAAGGCTAATACTACATTGAATGTATTACCTGAAAGAGGTAGGCTAGGACATATACATATATATATACATATATGCCTATATGAATCTTGAATAGGATTATCTATTTTGGCTGCAATTTGAATGGAATTGAGAAAGACTGCGAGAGATTGCTCGCACGTGTTCTGATTTAAAGTAATGATATTCGAGTGACAGGCTGTTTAAAACTCTGCAGCTGCAATTTAAAAATGTATATCTTTACAAGTACAAAATAAGGTGAACCCCGAAAGCCAGATGGAGATGTGTAAATTCCACACGCATTCAGTCCTTATATTACTGTAGCATAGCCTGTGCTGCAGCAAATGTAGGGCCTACCTGTCACAAGAAAAAAAGTTACCATGATGAGATGATAGGTCTACATGCATTGTGAACTGCGCTCCATACTGAGATGGGCTCTGTCCCCACCCTGAGCGTTGATAATTGATCATGCAGAGAGAAGAGAGAAGGCCGTCGAGAATTTAGACATTGCATATAACATCGCATTTAACAGTTCCATTTCACATCATGCTGTTCACATTAATAAATCAATACAATTTACCGGTTTCTCACAGTTATTTATCCATGGAGAAGGGAGTGGTTTTGGGCGGTAAATCTCGGAAACTGGATTCCCACCATTCAACCCCAGTCAGCATGGCATCACATTAACCTCCCATTCTTTAAACATTAACCTCTCTCTTTTCTTTATTTTTTTCCCTCCCTCCCCTCTCTCATCATGCTCTTTTCTCACTTTGGGAACTCTTCAGAGGCAGAAACACAACCATTCAATACTAGTATTTCCTTAAACGATTGTAAAACATGAAAGATGCATGGGAAAGTAGATTTTTAAATATAGCTACTTAGCTCTCTTTAAGACATAAATTATTTATTACAGAGGCGCTCCAGGGGGAGTCATGTTCCAGGATATGTTGATTTCACACCCATCTCTCCACCTACAGTGGGGAGAACCTGTTCGTTTTTCTTTAAGAAGCCCTCCTGTTCTCCACTCATTACCTGTATTAACTGCACCTGTTTGAACTCGTTACCTGTATAAAAGACACCTGTCCACACACTCAATCAAACAGACTCCAACCTCTCCACAATGGCCAAGACCAGAGAGCTGTGTAAGGACATCAGGGATAAAATTGTAGACCTGCACAAGGCTGGGATGGGCTACAGGACATTAGGCAAGCAGCTTGGTGAGAAGGCAACAACTGTTGGCGCAATTATTAGAAAATGGAAGAAGTTCAAGATGACGGTCAATCACCCTCGGTCTGGGGCTCCATGCAAGATCTCACCTCGTGGGGCATCAATGATCATGAGGAAGGTGAGGGATCAACCCAGAACTACACGGCAGGACCTGGTCAAATTACCTGAAGAGAGCTGGGACCACAGTCTCAAAGAAAACCATTAGTAACACACTACGCCGTCATGGATTAAAATCCTGCAGCGCACGCAAGGTCCCCCTGCTCAAGCCAGCGCATGTCCAGGCCCGTCTGAAGTTTGCCAGTGACCATCTGGATGATCCAGAGGAGGAATGGGAGAAGGTCATGTGGTCTGATGAGACAAAAATAGAGCTTTTTGGTCTAAACTCCACTCGCCGTGTTTGGAGGAAGAAGAAAGATGAGGACAACCCCAAGAACACCATCCCAACCGTGAAGAATGGAGGTGGAAACATCATTCTTTGGGGATGCTTTTCTGGAAAGGGGACAGGACGGCTGCACCGTATTGAGGGGAGGATAGATGGGGCCATGTATCGCGAGATCTTGGCCAACAACCTCCTTCCCTCAGTAAGAGCTTTGAAGATGGGTCGTGGCTGGGTCTTCCAGCATGACAACGACCCGAAACACACAGCCAGGGCAACTAAGGAGTGGCTCCGTAAGAAGCATCTCAAGGTCCTGGAGTGGCCTAGCCAGTCTCCAGACCTGAACCCAATAGAAAATCTTTGGAGGGAGCTGAAAGTCTGTATTGCCCAGTGACAGCCCCAATACCTGAAGGATCTGGAGAAGGTCTGTATGGAGGAGTGGGCCAAAATCCCTGCTGCAGTGTGTGCAAACCTGGTCAAGACCTACAGGAAACGTATGATCTCTGTAATTGCAAACAAAGGTTTCTGTACCAAATATTAAGTTCTGCTTTTCTGATGTATCAAATACTTATGTCATGCAATAAAATGCAAGTTAATTACTTAAAAATCATACAATGTGATTTTCTGGATTTTTGTTTTAGATTCCGTGTTCTCACAGTTGAAGTGTACCTATGATAAAAATTACAGACCTCTACATGCTTTGTAAGTAGGAAAACCTGCAAAATCGGCAGTGTATCAAATACTTGTTCTCCCCACTGTATGTAGCCCAACCTCTGTGTATATCCTTGCAGAAAACCAACACATATCCCATCAGCTCAGATGAGGAGGGGAGGGGCAGAGCCAGGAATTTATATTCCAACATTCCGAAGTGAATCCGACGTAATTGACACGAACGTGAGATTTATAACGGTGTGTAAGACTATGTTGATGGATCACTCTGACAAGCGTCATGTGTGTCCTCAAATATCTGTCTTGATAATCACCGGGAGTTACGTTATATAAACGTGTGACTCAGCATAGCATTTCTTAATGATAAAAGTTTGGAAACATGCAGAACCATTGAATTGGGAAAGTAAATTAAACACACAACATACAGATTGGTGTTGTCAAGGGGTGTATATTAATAATAATATGCCATTTAGCAGCTTTATCCAAAGCGACTTACAGTCATGCGTGCATACATTTTTTTTTGTGTATGGGTTTCCATGGCAATAGGAACGCATACCACAGAAATCTAGAGCAGAGTTTGCTAAAAGCGAAAACAGCGCTAATAATCTATTCTATGGAGAGAGCGAGAGAAAGTGAGAGGGTTTCAGCTAAGTAGTGCTGACAACACCTCAAAAATTTCACTGGGTGAGGTCATGAATAAACATGCCTAAAAGTTGTCTAAATTAATCTTCCTCAAACAGGATGGTGAATATGTTTTTTTCCCAAAATAAATGTATGGGTAAACATATGGGTGTAAATGAACATGATGGTGATGTATTTACTATAGCTCCATCTATTTGATCTTATGTACAAAACAGCCAGGGGGACATATTAGCTTTGCCAGTGCACTAATATGAATGGCGAACATTAATGCTGACTCCAGAAAATGTTCAAACTGAATGACCCCAGGTAAAGTTACAGTACAGTATACAGTAGAGTAGACAACCATATAGACAACAACCACTAGTGCTCAACTGCAATCTACAGTTTAAGTCGGAAGTTTACATACACCTTAGCCAAATACATTTAAACTCAGTTTTTCACAATTCCTGACATTTAATCCTAGTAAAAATTCCCTGTTTTAGGTCAGTTAGGATCACCACTTTATTTTAAGAATGTGAAATGTCAGAATAATAGTAGAGAAAATTATTTATTGTATCTTTTATTTCTTTCATCACATTCCCATTGGGTCAGAAGTTTACATACACTCAATTAGTATTTGGTAGCATTGCCTTTAAATAGGTTAACTTGGGTCAAACGTTTCGGGTAACCTTCCACAAGCTTCCCACAATAAATTGGGTGAATTTTGGCCCATTCCTCCTGACAGAGCTGGTGTAACTGAGTCAGGTTTGTAGGCCTCCTTGCTCGCACATGCTTTTTCAGTTCTGCCCACAGATTTTCTATAGGATTGAGGTCAGGGCTTTGTGATGGCCACTCCAATACCTTTACTTTGTTGTCCTTAAGCCATTTTGCCACTATTTTGGAAGTATGCTTGGGGTCATTGTCCATTTGGAAGACTCCTTTGCGACCAAGCTTTAACTTCCTGACTGATGTCTTGAGATGTTGCTTCAATATATCTGTTATATCTAGCCTAGCTGTAGAAGAACGGACATCTGCACAGTTTCACATTGTACATCACTCTGTCGTTAAAATGGGAATGTGATGAAAGAAATAAAAGATACAATAAATAATTTTCTCTACTATTATTCTGACATTTCACATTCTTAAAATAAAGTGGTGATCCTAACTGACCTAAAACAGGGAATTTTTACTAGGATTAAATGTCAGGAATTGTGAAAAACTGAGTTTAAATGTATTTGGAGTAGAACAGCGCCGGGAAGATGGCTGCCGTTTTACAGCCCTCTAACCAATTGTACTATTATGTGTGTTTTTCCGCGTTATTTGTAATTTATTTTGTACATAATGTTTCTGCCATCGTCTCTTATAACCAAAAAGAGCTTCTGGATATCAGGACAGCGATTACTCACCTCGCATTGGACGAAGATTTTTTCTTCAACGAGGCGGTCGCGAAGGATATCCTACAGACACCCGACAAGGCCCAGATCCCCGTCATTCGCGTGAGGAAGAGACGGAGATATCGCGGACGCAGATCCGGGTGCCTTGTAAGGATCCGACGGCGAGCGAGTAAACTGCCTCTCCCATCAATCCTACTAGCCAACGTTCAATCTTTTGAGAATAAAATGGACGAGTTAAGATTACGGTTATCCTACCAACGGGACATTAAAAACTGTAATATCTTATGTTTCACGGAGTCGTGGCTGAACGACAACAATGATAACATTCAGCTAGCAGGCTATACGCTACATCGGCAGGACAGAACGTCTGACTCTGGTAAGACAAGGGGCGGCGGTCTGTGTATATTTGTAAACAACAGCTGGTGCACAAAATCAAATACTAAGGAAGTCTCGAGGTTTTGCTCGCCTGAGGTAGAGTATCTTATGATAAGCTGTAGACCACACTATTTACCAAGAGAGTTTTCATCTATATTTTTCATAGCTGTCTATTTACCACCACAAACCAATGCTGGCATTAAGATTGCTCTGAATGAGTTGTACAAGGCCATTAATCAACAGGAAAACGCTCATCCAGATGCAGCGCTCCTAGTGGCCGGGGACTTTAATGCAGGGAAACTTAAATCCGTTCTACCTAATTTCTACCAGCATGTTAAATGTGCAACCAGAGGGAAAAAAACTCTAGACCACCTTTACTCCACACACAGAGACGCATACAAAGCTCTCCCTCGCCCTCCATTTGGCAAATCTGACCATAACTCTATCCTCCTGATTCCTGCTTATAAGCAAAAACTGAAGCAGGAAGCACCAGTGATTCGGTTAATAAAAAAGTGGTCAGATGACGCAGATGCTAAGCTACAGGACTGTTTTGCTAGCACAGACTGGAACATGTTCCAGGATTCTTCAGACAGCATTGAGGAGTACACCATATCAGTCACTGGCTTCATCAATAAGTGCATCGATGATGTCGTCCCCACAGTGACCGTACGTACATACCCCAACCAGAAGCCATGGATTACAGGAAACATCCGCACTGAGCTAAAGGGTAGAGCTGCCGCTTTCAAGGAACGGGACTCTAACCCGGACGCTTATAAGAAATCCCGCTATGACCTCCGACGAACCATCAAACAGGCAAAGAGTCAATACAGGTCTAAGATTGAATCATACTACACTGGCTCTGACGCTCGTCGGATGTGGCAGGGCTTGAAAACTATTACAGACTACAAAGGGAAGCACAGCCGCGAGCTGCCCAGTGACACAAGCCTACCAGACGAGCTAAACCACTTCTATGCTCGCTTCGAGGCAAGCAACACTGAAGCATGCATGAGAGCACCAGCTGTTCCGGATGACTATGTGATCACGCTCTCCGTAGCCGATGTGAGTAAGACTTTTAAGCAGGTCAACATTCACAAGGCCGCAGGGCCAGACGGATTACCAGGACGTGTACTCCGAGCATGTGCTGACCAACTGGCAAGTGTCTTCACTGACATTTTCAACATGTCCCTGACTGAGTCTGTAATACCAACATGTTTCAAGCAGACCACCATAGTCCCCATGCCCAAGAACTCTAAGATAACCTGCCTAAATGACTACCGACCCGTAGCACTGACGTCTGTAGCCATGAAGTGCTTTGAAAGACTGGTCATGGCTCACATCAACAGCATAATCCCAGAAACCCTAGACCCACTCCAATTTGCATACCGCCCCAACAGATCCACAGATGATGCAATCTCTATCGCACTCCACACTGCCCTTTTCCCACCTGGACAAGAGGAACACCTACGTGAGAATGCTATTCATTGACTACAGCTCAGCATTCAACACCATAGTGCCCTCTAAGCTCATCACTAAGCTAAGGATCCTGGGACTAAACACCTCCCTCTGCAACTGGATCCTGGACTTCCTGGACGGGCCGCCCCCAGGTGGTAAGGGTAGGTAACAACACATCTGCCACACTGATCCTCAACACGGGGGCCCCTCAGGGGTGCGTGCTCAGTCCCCCTCCTGTACTCTCTGTTCACCCATGACTGCATGGCCAGGCACGACTCCAACACCATCATTAAGTTTGCCGACGACACAACAGTGGTAGGCCTGATCACCGACAACGATGAGACAGCCTATAGGGAGGAGGTCAGAGATCTGGCCGTGTGGTGCCAGGACAACAACCTCTCCCTCAACGTGACCAAGACAAAGGAGATGATTGTGGACTACAGGAAAAAAAGAGGACTGAGCACGCCCCCATTCTCATCGACGGGGCTGTAGTGGAACAGGTTGAGAGCTTCAAGTTCCTTGGTGTCCACATCACCAACGAACTATCATGGTCCAAACACACCAAGACAGTCGTGAAGAGGGCACGACAAAGCCTATTCCCCCTCAGGAGACTAAAAAGATTTGGCATGGGTCCTCAGATCCTCAAAAAATTCTACAGCTGCACCATCGAGAGCATCCTGACTGGTTGCATCACCGCCTGGTATGGCAACTGCTTGGCCTCTGACCGCAAGGCACTACAGAGGGTAGTGCGTACGGCCCAGTACATCACTGGGGCAAAGCTCCCTGCCATTCAGGACCTCTATACCAGGCGGTGTCATAGGAAGGCCCTCAAAATTGTCAAAGACTCCAGCCACCCTAGTCATAGACTGTTCTCTCTGCTACCGCACGGCAAGCGGTACCGGGGTGCCAAGTCTAGGTCCAAAAGACTTCTCAACAGCTTCTACCCCCAAGCCATAAGACTCCTGAACAGCTAATCATGGCTACCCGGACTATTTGCACTGCCCCCCCACCCCATCCTTTTTACGCTGCTGCTACTCTGTTAAGTATTTATGCATAGTCACTTTAACTCTACCCACATGTACATATTACCTCAACTACCTCAACTAGTCGGTGCCCCCGCACATTGACTCTGCAACGGTACCCCCTGTATATATAGCCTCCCTACTGTCACTTTATTTTACTGTATATATAGCCTCCCTACTGTCATTTTATTTTACTTCTGCTCTTTTTCTCTCAACACTTTTTTTGTTGTTGTTTTATTCTTACTTTTTTTGTTTAAAATAAATGCACTGTTGGTTAAGGGCTGTAAGTAAGCATTTCACTGTAATGTCTGCACCTGTTGTATTCGGCGCATGTGACCAATAAAATTTGATTTGATTTGATTTGATTTGATTTAATGACATGTGCCACACATTCTGACAACCCATTCATCCGTAAAGCAGCACACTGTCGTAAGCCATAACAACGTACAGTACGACGTACAGCACGTCGTACCATACATAACATTTCCCCCCCGTTTCCAAAACCAGGGACTGGTACCATATATAAAATGTCCATAGGGCAAGAACCTAGAGTGATACCTGTAAGAAATAAACATTAACCCTTAAACGGATGGACTCTCCAAACTAGCCAGTTCAGTCCATTAACCTGGAGGTTGACTAAGACACCTAACAGAGCATAAGAATGAAAAGAGGTTAAGTAGTCCCCCAGATAAGCAGGGCGAGTTCGTGCCCGCATAGGCCTTTCTTCAACCGCCACCGCTTGTGGCTCTGGCCCTTGGGGAGCCCACAGAGGCTGGGGCTCGGGTGGTAGTGGTGGAGGAGGTCCATCCGGTGGCGTCTCTGGCCTGCATGTCTGTTTTGTGTGCCTTCGTGTTCCTTGAGGGGCAGAAACTTTTCTGAGGCGGCTGGCGTGCCAGCGTGATCCATTGCTCATCATGAATGTGGCGGGCCCCAGTTGTCGACTGACCTGCAAGGGGTCCAACCAGAATGAGGCCATTTTGTTGCACCGCTGAGGCCGTCGGGCTCGGACCCAGTCTGACACTTGGATGATCGAATTCTTCACCCTGTGTGCCTTGTCATAACGCTGTTTCATTGCTCTTTGGTGTCTGGTCACTGCCTGCTGTTCTTGGGTGCGCCTAGTCGCCGGTTCTGCTACTCTCTGTGTTCTGAGTCTGTCCAGTGGCAGTTCCATCTCACGACCTAGCATGAGGGATGCCGGGGAGACCTGTGTTGTTGTGTGTTTGCTTGCTCTGTAGTGCATTAGCGTTTGATTCAAAGCAGTTTGGAACGTGCACCCCTGGACCAGGTGTGCTCTGATGCCGTTCTTCAGCATTTGGTTGAAGCGTTCCACCCCTCTGTTAGCTTGTGGGTTGTAGTAGGCCGTGCGGATGTGTTTGATTCCCTTGTTGCTGAGATATGAGGAGAACTCGGCAGAGGTTAGCTGGGGCCCATTGTCCGTGGTAAGGGTGAGGGGTAGGCCCCACCTTGTGAACAGGCTGTCTAGGATGTCCACGATGGCCTGTGCTGTGACAGTTCCGACAGGAACCACTTCTGGCCACTTAGAGTGGAGGTCATACACCACCACCAGCAAGCGCTGATGGTGAGGGACTGCGTGTCCATGGATCTCGCCACAGATGTCCAGTTGGATGTGCTCCCAGGGGTGGGACGGCCATGCGAGAGGCTGCAGGGGGGGTGGGGCGGACTGTCCTGTTTTCCCACTGAGGAGGCATGCAGCACAATCCCTGACCAGGGCTTCAATGTCGTGGTCGATGCCTGGCCACCACACAAGGTCTCGACATCGCTGTTTGACCTTCACTATGCCCAAGTGACCCTTCTGCGCCATGTGTAGAACACGCGCACGCAGGCCACTCGGGACCACAGTGCAAAACCCTCGAGAGACACAGACTTCTTCCCAGCAAGAAAGTTTGTGCTTCACCCTGGCGAAAGTCGCCAGCTCTTCCGGCACATGTGCTGGCCATCCAGTGCGTATGTAGGTGTGCAGGGTAGACAGTGTGGGATCCTGTTCCGATGCTTGCTTCAGCTCCTCCAGTGAGACGACTGACTGAAGAGGAGCGTAGAGCATTTGTACAAGTTCTGTTTCGTTTTCGTCTGGCAAGACGGTCGGAGTAGGAGCGTCAAAGGAGCGTGAGAGGAGGTCTGCCACCACGTTATCCCTCCCCGGAGTGAACTTCAGCTGATAGTCATACTGTCTGAGGCAGTCGGCCCATCTGTGCAGCCGAAGTGGCTTGTGGCCAGTTCCTGATGCTGACAGTAGCGTTGTGAGGGACTGGTGGTCGGTTCGGAATGTGAACAGACGGCCATATAGGTAGAGGTGCCACCTTTCGCACGCCCAGACACAGGCCAGTGCTTCTCGTTCACCCACAGAGTACCGTTGTTCTGTGGGGCTCAGGGCCCTTGAGGCGAAGGCGACGGGCCTCTCAATGCCATTCTGCAGCTGTGAGAGGACAGCTCCTAGTGCTCCAGCTGAGGCATCACATGTGACAATGGTGTGGCAGACGGGGTCAAAGTGAGCCAAGACTGGGGCTGTGGTGAGCTGGCTCTTCAGTGAGCGGACCGCGTCTGAGCAGGCCGCCGTCCAGGCCCATGGCTCATCCTTCTTGAGGAGCTGGCGAAGGGGCGCTGTGGTCTGTGAGTAGTGGGGCAGAAACCGGAGGTAGTAAGCTGTCATGCCCAAGAATGAGGCCACCTGAGAGGCTGAGGTCGGTTCCGGGATCCGGTGGACGGCTTCAATGTTCGACATGAGTGGGGCAATGCCTTTGGCCGACAGGCGGAAGCCCACAAACTCGACGGCTGGAGCTGCAAAGGTGCACTTTCCACTGTTAAGGGTCAGGTTGTTCCGCAGTAGAGCACTGAATACTCTGTGGAGTCGATAATCATGGATGTGGAGGTCAGGGCCGTGGACCACGATGTCATCCAGATAGACCGCCACCCCAGGTATTCCAGCGAGGATGGTGCTCATCACCTTCTGGAAGCAGCTGGGGGCGGAGCTAAGTCCAAAAGGCATGCGTGTATATCTGAACACGCCAGCATGTGTGACAAAGGCCGTGAGGTCTCTGCTAGCTGCATGGAGGGGTACCTGAAGATAACCCTGACGAAGGTCAAGCTCGTGAAGATCGTGGAGCCATGGAATTGTGCGGTCAGCTCCTCAGCTGTAGGCAAGGGGTACTTATCCGGGACAACGGCCTTGTTCACAGCACGGAGATCCACACAGGTCCGGATTCCACCTGACTTTTTGGTTGCAATGACCAAGTTTGAAATCCAGGGGGCAGCGTTTACTGGCTCAATGATGCCTGCATCCAACTGTGACTGGAGATCTTTTGTGACGTCATCACGCAGTGCAAAGGGAATGCGCCGCAGGGGCTGCATGACTGGGGTCACTTCCAGATTCACTAGGGGCCTGTGAGTAAAGGCTGTGAGGCAGCCCAGTCCATCAAACAGAGTCGGCCAGTTCTGTTGCCATGTGCAGGTAACCTGGTAGATAGCTGACCCACTGTCATCTCTCAGTGTGAATCCCAAGCCTGTGAAGAGGTCGAGGCCCGCTTTGTAACATGAAATGTGAATGATGGCAGATGTTTGGTGCCGTAGTGTACTGGGACCTGGAGGGTGCCTACAATGTCTATCTTGGATCTACCGTACCCACACAGGGCAGTGGAGGGCTGTTGGAGTGGTAGGTGACTGAAAAACTTGTAGTAAGTGGCAAGGTTGAGCAACGACACCGCAGCGCCAGTATCCAGCAGCAAAGGCAAACCCACCTCAACCAGCTGCACAGTGCATGTCCTGAATGACACATGGTTGGTGGAGACGGTTCGGATTTCCGTGTGTTCATGTTGAGAGTGAGATGAAACGAAGGGCCTGTTCTGGGTGGAGCTAGTAGCAGGTGCAGAACGACACATGGACTCACCCGGCCGTTGGTGTCTCTTCCGTAGCCGGTAGCGTCGGAGGAGCACTCGCTCTTTCCCGGCGAAGTGGTTCCGTAGGAGGCTGACTGCAGCAGTGAATGTAGGAGCCGATCCAAGCGCTCTGAAAATCCTCTGTCCCTCTGTACCAAGGCAGTGACGGAGCAGTGCTGTCCTCCGCTTGTCGGAGATTGTAGAAAAGTCCATAGCTTCGAGATAAGTGTTAAAACTTTCAAGCCAGTTATTCCACGGGACTGGAGGTTCGCCAGGCACAGCGAGGAATGGTGCTGGCGGTGGTAAACTGAATTCAGCCATCTTCGTCGCCAATGTTATATCTAGCCTAGCTGTAGAAGAACGGACATCTGCACAGTTTCACATTGTACATTACTCTGTCGTTTAATGACATGTGCCACACATTCTGACAACCCATTCATCCGTAAAGCAGCACACTGTCGTAAACCATAACAACGTACAGTACGACGTACAGCACGTCGTACCATACATAACAATATCCACAGAATTTTCCTTCCTCATGATGCCATCTATTTTGTGAAGTGCACCAGTCCCTCCTGCAGCAAAGCACCCCCACACCATGATGCTGCCACCCCCGTGCTTCACGGTTGGGATGGTGTTCTTTGGCTTGCAAGCCATCCCATTTTTCCTCCAAACATAACGATGGTCATTATGGCCAAACAGTTCTATTTTTGTTTCATCAGACCAGAGGACATTTCTCCAAAAAGTACGATCTCTGTCCCCATGTGCAGTTGCAAACCGTAGTCTGGCTTTTTTATGGTGGTTTTGGAGCAGTGGCTTCTTCCTTGCTGAGCAGCCATTCAGGTTATGTCGATATAGGACTAGTTTTAATGTGGATATAGATACTTTTGTACCTGTTTCCTCCAGCATCTTCACAAGGTCCTTTGCTGTTGTTCTGGGATTGATTTGCACTTTTTGCACCAAAGTAAGTTCATCTCTAGGAGACAGAACTCGTCTCCTTACTGAGCGGTATGACGGTTGCGTAGTCCCATGGTGTTTATATTTGCGTACTATTGTTTGTACACATGAACGTGGTACCCAAGGATGAACCAGGCTTGTGGAGGTCTACAATTTTTTTCTGAGGTCTTGGCTGATTTCTTTAGATTTTCCCATGATGTCAAGCAAAGAGGCACTGAGTTTGAAGGTAGGCCTTGAAATACATTCACAGGTACATCTCCAATTGACTCAAATGATCAGAAGCTTCTAAAGCTATGACATCATTTTCTGGAATTTTCCAAGCTGTTTAAAGGCACAGTCAACTTAGTGTATGTAAACCTCTGACCCACTGGAATTGTGATACAGTGAATTATAAGTGAAATAATCTATCTGTAAACAATTGTTGGAAAATTACTTTTGTCATGCGCAAAGTAGATGTCCTAACCGACTTGCCAAAACTATAGTTTGTTCACAAGAAATGTGTGGAGTGGTTGCAAAACGAGTTTTAATGACTTCAACTGTACATGATTAAACCATATTTATTTGATTTTAAGAGGCAGGCAATGATACCTTACACCAGCATTCCTATACAGCTTGTTTTTATTCTCCTCCCTCTCTTTCTCTCTGGGTTGTGAGATGTGAAGAAAAAATGGCTCGGCTCAATTAGTTTCTGTCAGGCTGATTAATAACTCTCAATAACATTACAGCTTACATGGATATGGTAAGGTGCATCTCTACCATAATAATATATGCCATTTAGCATATGCTTTCATCCAAAGCAACTTACAGTCATGCGTGCATATATTTTACTTATGGGTGGTCCTGGGAATCAAACCCACTATCCTGGTACGCAAGTGCCATGCTCTACCAACTGAGCCATACAGGACCACAACCAGTCGATAAATCAGTAATCCCCACAACTGATTTAGAGGCCATACCCAGACCCATGACTCCCCATAAGTCATTTGCAGATTAATACATTTGTGCTGTAAGTGTTCTACTTGTGAGTCTTAACTGAGTCTAATAATATAGAAAGCAGTATTTCTTACACACTGACAGCAGTTTTTTGTCCTTTGGCTGGTGGTCTAGGGAATTATCTGCCTATGGATTTCTCTGTAGCCACACTATAGCCTGGCCTGCCGTCTTTTCTGGCTGATGGAAATACTCTGTATTTGACACAGTGCTACAGTATACCATGACTTATTAGGTGTTGCAAACTGGCATACATGACCATCCAGGGGCGCAACTTTGGTTTTAGAAGTGGAGGGGACATAACCTGGCGGGGGGTCTGGGGTCCTCCCTCAGAATATTTTTGGGCATCTGAATCTAATTTCCTGCATTTCTACACATTCTAATGTAACCCTTATGGGGTCATTTTGGGGTCACTTTTATTGTAATTAAGAATTGAATACATTTGGAAACACTTTTACATGAATGTGGATGCTACCATGATTATGGATAATCCTGAATTAATCGTGCATAAGGATGAGGGAGAAAGTTATAGACGCACAAATATCATAACCCCTCAGAAATTCTAACCTCCACTGTTACTGTAACGGTGAGAGTTTAGCATGTCTTGGGGTAATGATATTTGTGTCTAACTTTCTCACTCATCATTATTCAGGATTCATTCAGGATTATCAATAATCATGGGAGCGTCCACATTAATGTAGAAGTGTTTACAAACATATTCTATTCTTATCTACAATAAAATGGACTTCAAAATGACACAATACATTATTTACCATTAATTTCTATTGGGCACAAAATAATCTGAAACACAACCAAAACAAACAGCAAATGCATTCAACAAATGTATAGAGTAGTGGCGCAGCGGTCTAAGACACTGCATCTCAGTGCTTGAGCCGTCACTACAGACCCCCTGGTTCGATTCCAGGCTGTATCACAACTGGCCGTGATTGGGTGTCCCATATGGCGGTGCACAATTGGCCCAGCGTCGTCCGGGTTTGGCCGGTGTAAGCTGTCATTGTAAATAAGAATTTGTTCTTAACTGACTTGCCTAGTTAAATAAAGGTAAAATAAAAATAATAAAAGAGTCACAAGCTTGATGTAGTAATTGTGTGCTTTGAATGAAGGACCAAATACTTACTCCTTTAATACACATACAAGTGAATTTGTCCCAATACTTTCGCTCCACTAAAATGGGGGGGACTATGCACAAAATGTGCTATAATTTCTAAACGGATCACCCAATATGGGTGAAAATACCCTTAATTGTAAGCTGACAGTCTGCACTTTAACTTCATAGTCATTGTTTGATTTCAAATCCACACTTTTGGAGTATAGAGCCAAAAGTAGAAAAAATTATTCACTGTCCCAATAATTACGGAGGGCACTGTAATTCATATCATAGGCCTAATAGTACTGTAGAGCTCTTTTTATAGCTGGATTGCCCCGTCCTGCCCCTAAAGGTCCACCGCGCTGCAGTGCCCCAATCCAACAAACCCAACTCAGCTTTAGGATCTAAGTGAAACATTCATTATTGGTTTCAGGTGTGTTAGGCCAAGGCCAGAGTGACAACCAACAATACGGCAGACCCCCAGGGCCTGGATTTAGCAGCCCAGCAGCTAGAGCATGTTTTCAATAAAGACTCCTTTTGTCATACAGTATTCCATACAGTGCCTTCGGAAAGTATTCACTACATATTTGTCGCCAAACCCGCTGGCTCCAGGCCATCTATAAATCACTGTTAGGCAAATCTCTGCCTTATCTTAGCTCATTGGTCACCATAGCTACACCCACCTGTAGTATGCGCTCCAGCAGGTATATCTCACTGGTCATCCCCAAAGCCAACACCTCCTTTGGCCGCCATTCCTTCCAGTTCTCTGCTGCCAATGACTGGAACAAACTGCAAAAATCTCTGAAGCTGGATACACTTAAATCCCTCACTAACTTTAAGCATCAGTTGTCAGAGCACCTTACCGAACACTGCACCTGTACACAGCCCTTCTGAAATTAGCCCACTCAACTACCTCATACCCATATTGTTATTTATTTTGCTCATTTGCACCCCAGTATCTCTATTTGCACATCATCTCTCTATCATTCCAGTGTTAATACTAATTGTAATTATTTTGCACTTTGGCCTATTTACAGTGGGGAAAAAAGTATTTAGTCAGCCACCAATTGTGCAAGTTCTCCCACTTAAAATATGAGAGAGGCCTGTAATTTTCATCATAGGTAAACGTCAACTATGACAGACAAATTGAGAAAAAAAAATCCAGAAAATCACATTGTAGGATTTTTAATGAATTTATTTGCAAATTATGGTGGAAAATAAGTATTTGGTCACCTACAAACAAGCAAGATTTCTGGCTCTCACAGACCTGTAACTTCTTCTTTAAGAGGCTCCTCTGTCCTCCACTCGTTACCTGTATTAATGGCACCTGTATGAACTTGTTATCAGTATAAAAGACACCTGTCCACAACCTCAAACAGTCACACTCCAAACTCCACTATGGCCAAGACCAAAGAGCTGTCAAAGGACACCAGAAACAAAATTGTAGACCTGCACGAGGCTGGGAAGACTGAATCTGCAATAGGTAAGCAGCTTGGTTTGAAGAAATCAACAGTGGGAGCAATTATTAGGAAATGGAAGACATACAAGACCACTGATAATCTCCCTCGATCTGGGGCTCCACGCAAGATCTCACCCCGGGGGGTCAAAATGATCACAAGAATGGTGAGCAAAAATCCCAGAACCACACGGGGGGACCTAGTGAATGACCTGCAGAGAGCTGGGACCAAAGTAACAAAGTCTACCATCATTAACACACAACGCCGCCAGGGACTCAAATCCTGCAGTGCCAGACGTGTCCCCCTGCTTAAGCCAGTACATGTCCAGGCCCGTCTGAAGTTTGCTAGAGTGCATTTGGATGATACAGAAGAGGATTGGGAGAATGTCATATGGTCAGATGAAACCAAAATAGAACTTTTTGGTAAAAACTCAACTCGTCGTGTTTGGAGGACAAAGAATGCTGAGTTGCATCCAAAGAACACCATACCTACTGTGAACCATGGGGGTGGAAACATCATGCTTATTTTCAGGTCTCTCCAGAGATGTTTGAATGGGTTCAATTCCGGCCTCTGGCTGGGCCACTCAAGGACATTCAGAGACTTGTCCCAATGCCACTCCTGCATTGTCTTGGCTGTGTGCTTAGGGTCGTTGTACTGTTGGAAGGTCAACTTTCGCGCCAGTCTGAGGTTCTGAGCGCTCTGGAGCAGGTTTTCATCAATGATCTCTCTGTACTTTGCTCCGTTCATCTTTCCCTCAATAGTCTCCCAGTCCCTGCCACAGAAAAACATCCCCACAGCATGATGCTGTCACCACCATGCTTCACCGTAGGGATGGTGCCAGGTTTCCTCCAGACGTGACGCTTGGCATTCAGGCCAAAGATCTTAATCTTAGTTTCATCAGACCAGAGAATCTTGTTTCCCTTTTACTGAGGAGTGGCTTCCATCTGGCCGCTCTACCATAAAGGCCTGATTGGTGGAGTGCTTCAGAGATAGTTGTCCTTCTGGAAGATTCTCCCATCTCCTCAGAGGAACTCTAGAGCTCTGTCAGAGTGACCATAGGGTTCTTGGTCACCTCCCTGACCAAGGCCCTTCTCTCCCGATTGCTCAGTTTGGCCGGGTGGCCAGCTATAGGAAGAGTCTTGGTGGTTCCAAACAATGCTGCAGACATTTTTTGGTACCCTTCCCCAGATCTGTGTCTCGACACAATCCTGTCTCGGAGCTCTATGTATAATTCCTTCGACCTCATGGCTTGGTTTTTGCTCTGACATGCACTGTCAACTGCGGGACCCTAAATAGACAGGTGTGTGCCTTTCCGACTCATGTCCATTCAATTGAATTTACCACAGGTGGACTCCAATCAAGTTGTAGAAACATCTCAAGGATGATCAATGGAAACAGGATGCACCTGAGCTCAATTTCGAGTCTCATAGCAAAGGGTCTGAATACTTATGTAAACATTTCTTTTTAATGAATTTGCAAAAATGTCTAAACTTGTTTTTTCGCTTTGTCATTGTGGAAAAATGTGGAAAAAGTGAAGGGGTCGGAATACTTTCCGAATTCACTGTATATGCACTACATCAACAAATATTCATTGACTACAGCTCAGCATTCAACACCATAGTGCCCTCTAAGCTCATCACTAAGCTAAGGATCCTGGGACTAAACACCTCCCTCTGCAACTGGATCCTGGACTTCCTGACGGGCCGCCCCCAGGTGGTAAGGGTAGGTAACAACACATCTGCCACACTGATCCTCAACACGGGGGCCCCTCAGGGGTGCGTGCTCAGTCCCCTCCTGTACTCTCTGTTCACCCATGACTGCATGGCCAGGCAAGACTCCAACACCATCATTAAGTTTGCCGACGACACAACAGTGGTAGGCCTGATCACCGACAACGATGAGACAGCCTATAGGGAGGAGGTCAGAGATCTGGCCGTGTGGTGCCAGGACAACAACCTCTCCCTCAACGTGACCAAGACAAAGGAGATGATTGTGGACTACAGGAAAAAAAAAGAGGACTGAGCACGCCCCCATTCTCATCGACGGGGCTGTAGTGGAACAGGTTGAGAGCTTCAAGTTCCTTGGTGTCCACATCACCAACGAACTATCATGGTCCAAACACACCAAGACAGTCGTGAAGAGGGCACGACAAAGCCTATTCCCCCTCAGGAGACTAAAAAGATTTGGCATGGGTCCTCAGATCCTCAAAAAATTCTACAGCTGCACCATCGAGAGCATCCTGACTGGTTGCATCACCGCCTGGTATGGCAACTGCTTGGCCTTTGACCGCAAGGCACTACAGAGGGTAGTGCGTACGGCCCAGTACATCACTGGGGCAAAGCTTCCTGCCATCCAGGACCTCTATACCAGGCGGTGTCAGAGGAAGGCCCTCAAAATTGTCAAAGACTCCAGCCACCCTAGTCATAGACTGTTCTCTCTGCTACCGCGACGGCAAGCGGTACCGGAGTGCTAAGTCTAGGTCCAAAAGACTTCTCAACAGCTTCTACCCCCAAGCCATAAGACTCCTGAACAGCTAATCATGGCTACCCGGACTATTTGCACTGCCCCCCCACCCCATCCTTTTTACGCTGCTGCTACTCTGTTAAGTATTTATGCATAGTCACTTTAACTCTACCCACATGTACATATTACCTCAACTACCTCAACTAGCCAGTGCCCCCGCACATTGACTCTGCAACGGTACCCCCCTGTATATATAGCCTCCCTACTGTCACTTTATTTTACTTCTGCTCTTTTTTTCTCAACACTTTTTTTGTTGTTGTTTTATTCTTACTTTTTTTGTTTAAAATAAATGCACTGTTGGTTAAGGGCTGTAAGTAAGCATTTCACTGTAATGTCTGCACCTGTTGTATTCGGCGCATGTGACCAATAAAATTTGATTTGATTTGATTTGAATATTACTTATGTAAATAAGGTATTTCTGTTTTCAATTTTTTATATTTCTAAAAACCTGTTTTCGCTTTGTCATTATGGGGTTTTGTGTGTAGATTGATGATGATGATGATGATGGTTTAAAAAAAATCCATTTTAGAATAAGGCTGTAACATAACAAAATGTGGAATGAATGTCTGAATACTTTCCGAAGGCACTGTATAAGGCATCCAGCCCTTATGAACATTGCACAGTATAATCTTAATCTTGTAATATATCAAATCTAGTGATACATAATTTGACATTTCTGCCATCCATTGTTACATTGTGGGAGGATAACCAACTTTCCAATTAATGGCAATGCATTTCATAGCTGCTATAAATACTAGGTTACACAATTTCTTCTGATAAAAGTATTCAGTATCAACATTTCCAAGCAAACAAAAACAGGGAGAAGGGAGAATCTGTAGACATGCTGAGATAAAAGAACATACTCTGCCAGAATTCAGCCAGCCTTCACAAGAGCATAACATATGCAAAGATGTCCCCTTTTTTGTTTTACACCTCCAGCAGAGGAATTACATTTCTGAGTCCATGATATTCAGTTTCACTGGCATATAGTACGTTCTATGGATAACCTTAATAAACTGCAGTAATTCATGTCTGAAATTATATGAACATGACTGCGCATTCAAACATATCTGTATCCATTCATCATCATCAATAGTGTCTCCCAGGTGTACCTCACATTTTTGTTTTACATGTTTTATGTCATTGGTAAAAGCCTCTATCAACCCTTGATACAGTTTGGAAATGAACTTTAGAGGTTTGTCAGACTGTCTTAAAATATTTTCAATATTTGAAGCTTCTTGCTTGTCCAGTGTTTTCTGCACAGAGAGAAGTGTTACATCTGCAAAAGTTCACCTCAGCGCTGTCATAGACCGGTCTTCCCTGGTTGCCTGACCCTGCTGAGAACCCTGTCACCATCTGATCCTGCTCAGATGAGGCATGACAAAGAATGACCTTGGTGTACAGTGAGGGAAAAAAGTATTTGATCCCCTGATGATTTTGTAAGTTTGCCCACTGACAAAGAAATGATCAGTCTATAATTTTAATGGTAGGTTTATTTGAACAGTGAGAGACAGAATAACAACAAAAAAATCCAGAAAAACGCATGTCAAAAATGTTATAAATTTATTTGCATTTTAATGAGGGAAATAAGTATTTGACCCCCTCTCAATCAGAAAGATTTCTTGCTCCCAGGTGTCTTTTATACAGGTATCGAGCTGAAATTAGGAGCACACTCTTAAAGGGAGTGCTCCTAATCTCAGTTTGTTACCTGTATAAAAGACACCTGTCCACAGAAGCAATCAATCAATCAGATTCCAAACTCTCCACCATGGCCAAGACCAAAGAGCTCTCCAAGGATGTCAGGGACAAGATTGTAGACCTACACAAGGCTGGAATGGGCAACAAGACCATCGGCAAGCAGCTTGGTGAGAAGGTGACAACAGCTGGTGCGATTATTCGCAAATGGAAGAAACACAAAATAACTGTCAATCTCCCTCGGCCTGGGGCGCCATGCAAGATCTCACCTCGTGGAGTTGCAATGATTATGAGAACGGTGAGGAATCAGCCCAGAACTACACTGGAGGATCTTGTCAATGATCTCAAGGCAGCTGGGACCATAGTCACCAAGAAAACAATTGGTAACACACTACGCCGTGAAGGACTGAAATCCTGCAGCGCCCACAAAGGTCCCCCCTGCTCAAGGAAAGCACATATACAGGCCCGTCTGAAGTTTGCCAATGAACATCTGAATGATTCAGAGGAGAACTGGGTGAAAGTGTTGTGGTCAGATGAGACCAAAATGGAGCTCTTTGGCATCAACTCAACTCGCCGTGTTTGGAGGAGGAGGAATGCTGCCTATGACCCCAAGAACACCATCCCCACTGTCAAACATGGAGGTGGAAACGTTATGCTTTGGGGGTGTTTTTCTGCTAAGGGGACAGGACAACTTCACCGCATCAAAGGGACAATGGACAGGGCCATGTACCGTCAAATCTTGGGTGAGAACCTCCTTCCCTCAGCCAGGGCATTGAAAATGGGTCATGGATGGGTATTCCAGCATGAAAATGACCCAAAACACACGGCCAAGGCAACAAAGGAGTGGCTCAAGAAGAAGCACATTAAGGTCCTGGAGTGGCCTAGCCAGTCTCCAGACCTTAATACCATAGAAAATCTGTGGAGGGAGCTGAAGGTTCGAGTTGCCAAATGTCAGCCTCGAAACCTTAATGACTTGGAGAAGATCTGCAAAGAGGAGTGGGACAAAATCCGTCCTGAGATGTGTGCAAACCTTGTGGCCAACTACAAGAAACGTCTGACCTCTGTGATTGCCAACAAGGGTTTTGTCACCAAGTACTAAGTCATGTTTTGCAGAGGGGTCAAATACTTATTTCCCTCATTAAAATGCAAATCAATTTATAACATTTTTGACATGCATTTTTCTGGATTTTTTTGTTGTTGTTATTCTGTCTCTCACTGTTCA